>NW_022983481.1:1587431-1689044 GCF_010015735.1 Aaosphaeria arxii CBS 175.79
GAGCGTTTGAAGAAGAGCGTTTGAAGAAGAGCGTTTGAAGAAGAGCGTTTGAAGAAGAGCGTTTGAAGAAGAGCGTTTGAAGTGTGGGGGTGGGTAAGTGTAAGGTTGAGGGTAGACGTGAATAAAGATGCTCTTAGTTTAGGTTAGGCATAGTTGGTTGGGTTGCATGTGATAGTCCGCAGGCTATGAAGATCGGGTGTCGTTGGACTGCTATGGTGACAACATTGAATTGGCGAACAAGACGGGAGATTAGGGGAAGAAGCACGATATAATCCGTCACTGTCAATAATGCGAGATATGATTATGTCAACGCGGATACCATGGAAGTAATGGTACTGTCATTAATGAAGATCGCGGGTAATGCCCGATTGATCGAATATGGAAACAACAATTAAGTATCATAATCGCGAAACTCCAACTTTATCCCCGGAGGTAGAGGTATCGACCCGCGCCCAAAAAAAAATCCAATGACAATGTACAGCCCAAGCCTAAGCCCTACCCCGAAAAAAAGATCGATAACGTATGAAACATGAAACGAACGCCGTTTGCTCTCTAGACTCCGCGACCATCATTTGCTCGTTTCGGTACATCGAGTCATGCCGATGCATGAATCCGACAAGGACCCAAATGCGCTCTATCGGATGATGCCGTCACCTTTGCCGGGAGGTGGGCCAGCCGGGGGAGCGTATTCGTTGTCGCCTCCGCGGTTGTATGTGGCTTGTGGCTGTTGAAGTTCGACACCATTCTGCTGGCCGTACGGTTGCTGGCCATACTGCTGCTGGCCATAGTAACCTTGGTTTGCGCCGTAGTAGCCGTTGTTTTGGGGTTGCTGGGAGTACGGTGGTGCTGGCTGGTTCTGGTTGTACTGGTTGTTGTAGTAGGGTTGCGCATTGTTGGTGCCGTTGTAAGGTCGCGCCGCCCACCCAGTTCCATAGAAGGGTTGGCGACCTGCTTTGCGTCGGCGACGGGCAGTAATGCATCTGATCAATGTTAGATGGCAAGGAACGGTAGATTATAGGGATTTGAACGAGACTTACGAGCAGAGCATGAATAGCAGGAAGAATCCAACTATTATGACAGCGAGAACAACCCAACGAACCCAGTCATTCCATGCGCTGCGATAACATTGGCGGCGGCCGGTATAACTGTCGTAATAGCACCTAGCCATTGTATGTTAGATGATGAAAGGGAACCGCGAGATGAATTCTAGGCGTTGAAGGACAAATTGAGAGAAGAATGATGGTAGACAAATGGCGGTAGAGTAGTGATGTAGAGAGAATCGTGAGGTAAGCGTTGCATGACGTGAAGGACAAAAGGGCATATAAAGGAAACAAGCAAGACCGCAAGACAAATAGCTAGGGTGGCGCAAACTCACCGAACATCTCTTGGTTGAAGGGCAGGCATCTTGGCTTATTGTGTGAGCACGAATTAGAGAGTGATGGTGAGAACTAGAGTGGAGTGGTCGGTTGGTAGGCTAAGGACCCGATCGATGTGGAGACAGGTAGTGTCTTGTTGATGATTTGAAGGATGATGATGATGATGTTGCGCAAAGCGTAAGAGGGAGGGAGTGATGAAAGAGTGGGTGGGTGGGAGCTAAGAAGGGTTATGAAGGTATGACGCGTTGACTTGGCAGAGGACGGAAAGAGCGGAAAATCAGCCACAATGGCCAGAAAACAGCGCTGGCACGTGCTATTGCTCTCTTGGTATTGCTGCGGACCAAGCTATTACGACTGCATTATACCGCATACATCGAACAGAGTAATTTTCCGGCAAATATTTGAATTAATTCTTCTGTCGGGTTCTGGATTCTACCTCGCGTGATGATTTGGAAGCACCCAACAGAGAAGTCTTGGTACCTAGTACTCAGTACGTACTCATGATCACCTCTTGCACCGCCACGAATCCGCGTCTCCAGACTCGACTAATACCCGGTAACTACAATCATGCATGGATGAATCGGGAGAATAAAGTAAAACAGAAACCTCGGAATGATCGTGCGCATTCAATGAAATCAAATACCTGTGAGTTTTCACTCCGTTCACCAAGTAGAATGGAATGCGATTCTATCAAAGTATTGTCTTTGAATAGAGGAAACGTCTACCTACCAACGAGCAGATACTCCGCGCACTACTATCCAACGACCAAGCTAAAGGTAAATCAATCATGGGAAAGGCGGGGAAGTAGGCGAGAGCGAGTCCGTCATCCACCCAGTACCAGTACTCCGTACATAGGCAGTTATCCATGAATGAGGATAACTGATCCTCGAAGACCGTGAAATCCTGAGATACACTCCGTAGTGTACTCCGTATTACCGTACCAAACATTTCATAATCCTCATGCTCATTCCTCGAGTATTTGTAGGGTACAGAATATATACCTAGAAGACCCATTCTCTTTACTGTTTGATTCTCCCAAGACCACGGATAGCAGAGACTCCCTCGTCCACGTCAAACATCCACGTCAAGCACCTCATCTTGTACGACCTGCTTACCGTGTTATCGAAGACAATTTCCCATAACTACACAGATCATCCTCCTCTGCGCAACCCACTCCGTTCTCGTACAGTATTATGGATGAAGGAAGGCATTCGACCGGATTGACCACCTCCGCAAGCCGTACGTTCGCATGCTTGCCCTGCTTGGTTGCCGGCAGGGATGCGAGCGGCCAACCGACTCCGCCAGCCAATCAGCCGCTCTACACCCAGATTGGCGCTAATGCACTATGAGTTGTCAATTGTTCGGGAGAGACTGACTTTGTTGGCTTGCGAAAATGAATAATAATACTACTACTACTATCTGTGGTGTCGGCCGTCCGTTTCTCGTTGTTCGCGTTTGGGACCTTTTTTTTCTGGGTGCGGAATCTTCGAATTTTCTTCTTCTTCTCTTCAGCTTCGAGCTCTCTTCTTCGAGTCTGGTGTGCGATGCGTTTGTTTGGGTGGGTAGCCGCGATCATGACACGCTCTTCGTCCTTCAACATGCCTGGGATGGAGCTCCGTCACAATGTACCGACACTGCTGCGATTCCGGTCTTGAATCCCCCTCCATTTGCGCATAACTCACCCCTATGCGCAATGGCTCAGTGTCTACCATGGAAGCTGGCCTGGACTTGCTGGTGCTTCTCCAACTCTCATTTCAGCGACTGAGACGTTGGCAAGCTTCCGTCTGCCCCAGGTTTTGGACTCAGTCCTGTCGCAGTGAGAGAAGGACCGCACATTCTTCAGCAGGAAGTCTCCCTCACACGACAAGGAACGTGACTCTCCACCAAACGGGTCATGGCCAACTGGTCAGACAAGAATTGGGTTCCATCTCGAAACCCAGTATCTCGATCATGCAATCATTCTCTCCCGGTCACGGCAACAAATTTGGGACATGTAACAAGCCGGCTGGTACAGTACCAGCCTGCGGATATATCTTCAGGAATCTGTACTGCCAAATTGCGAACCCTGCCTCCTATCGACCTATCACAACAACAAGTCTCCTAGACATAATCATGATCGCCTGCTGAAGAGAGACACGAAAACAAAAGAAATCGAAGAAAAAAGAAGTGAACTGAACTTGCTACGCTTGGGGGTTGGGGTTGGCCATCGCTAGCCCGCAGATGAGACTGCCCGTCTTTCTTTCCGTCACGTCGTTAGAATCGTTAAGTATGTCGTACAAAAGCTGACAGCCGTAGTCAAGACCGACACTGGCCCGTCAGGAGTCATGAAGTTCGCCCAGAAAGGCATTTCGCACTGAAAAACCGTTCAAGCACCAAGCCATTCGTCCCCTCGATTACTCGTACTTTCGGACCAAATCATTCGAAATCGTCGTTCGAACCGATCATGTCGTAATGATTCCGAATCCTCGCCCTTCAAATCACCAACTCGGAAAAATTAGACCCTCAACCACCTACTTGCTCGCCCGAGCGATCAACCATTGGAGTACGGCGTCTAAGTTCGTCTCCTCCTTGGCACTAATGCCATAGCAGCTCACTTCACGGTGCGACACTGCCGTAAGATTCAGGGCTTCGATCAGCTCGTCCACTGAGAGTTTGTTGGGCAGGTCGGACTTGTTTCCGAGCACGAGGAGGGGAATGCCCTCCAAGGCCGGCTTCTCAAGGAGAAGCTTCAACTCCTCCCGAGCGACAGGCAACGCCTCCCTATCGGCCGAATCAACGATGAAAACCATCGCGTTCACGCCGCGGCAATATCTTTCCCACATGGAACGAAATCTGGGTTGTCCTCCCAGGTCCCAACTGTTATTGCGCTCGATGGTCAGCAGATGCTCTTCCCACTCGGTAGATTAGATTGCAATCGGCCGACAAGGGTGCTTCGACGGCTTGGCACTGCATGAAGATGCGTGACCTCTCGAACGACAGAAGTCGGGAACAAACAGACAGATGGACAGACAGACGGATGGACAAACGGACAAACGGACAAACGGACAAACGAACGATCGGTACTCACCACTTCAAGGTTACATGACCCTTCTGGACGCGCTTCATGTTGAAGCCCACCGTGGGGATGGAGCTATGACCATTGATCAGCGCATGGACCATCTAGATTGGAACTTACGATCGCGCGAGGCATCAGATGGAAATGTCTCTCTCTCTTCCAAGTTGAGTTGAGTTTGATGAGACAAGCTGCCACCGGCGCCATCCCGCGCCACCCTGAAAGAAAGTAGAACTTGTTGACGTACTCGACTGTGAATTCTCCACCCTGGAACTCTGGCGGTCAGCGAAATTGGGATCAAAAGGAATGCCGGCGACGTAGCACCATGGTTTCCCAAAAGGGCAGACACTCACCGCCAGAACCCGTAACAACGACGTCTTGCCGGCATTCTGCAAGCCGATCATCGTGATGTCCATCTCTGTGGCCCTGCGCGTCGCTCCCAGTCAGCATCGTCGTTGAGGTCAGTGTCTTCGAACGTGTGCTTGCTCCCTCAAGTTTTGCTTTTTGCTCCTGCTTCTTTTCTTTTTCTTTGCATTTTTTTCTTTCCCTGGCTCGGCCCTCTGTGCTCCTTGATCTTGTTCTGTGAACAGCGGGATTGAGTTGGAGAGAACATAACCAACTTCTTCGCACGAATTCCAGGTAAAAACATGGGTGGATGTAGAACATGGTTTGGGGGTAACAATGAGAATTATGGGGAAACGGACCAGAATAGGCGCAAGAGCCAGTCGTAGATGCGCCGGAATATGCTAGCCATGAGGAGCTGTCTTATCGCAGGAATATGTCGGGAATAAGCTAGAAGACTCCAGTGGTGGGTAGGGTTCTGAATGCTTGATCTGCTGTGTAGCGATGCAGATATGCTGTAGGTGAGGTTGAGGATGAAGCAAGCTGGAGATGATGCAGCGTGAAGTTCTAGGATCCTTGTGGGCGGGGTTGTCTGGCGGCGGGCAATCTACTGTGTATGGCGATCACGGCGGAAGACGGGCGCAGCACAGCTAGGCAGTAGAATAGAATCAGATAGGACAGGATGAGATAGAGAAAACCAAGACGGATTGATGATGAACAATGAAATGCTCAGTTATCTCATCAGTATGCCAAAAGTGTGTGTGTGAACAGGACACAGGCAGAAGGAAGAGTAAGGAAGAGGAAGACGAGAGGTGTTGAAGATGAGGGAAAAAGGCCGTGCCGCCCTATGATCAAGAGTAGAGGGAGAGCGCGCGCGAGAGAGAGAGAGAGAACGAGGACAGGGACAGTAATAGAGCTGCTGAGCTGGAGGAGTCTGGAGGTAAGTAGGTTTTGGAGGAATAGGTCAGGTAGGTAGGTAGGCGTAGGTAGGCGTAGGTAGGTACGAGTAGTAGTAGGTAGTTTGGTGTGGAGTACACACACACACAGCAGCAGTAGAGTTCGAGTTGTGCAAGGCCTAATACCATTACCATTACTCTCCCCATCAAACTCCCACCAATTCCCACCATCGCCGCCCACCTACCGCCGCCCATTTACGAATCCAACCATCCATGCCCTCCGATCGTCATCATTCTCCTCCTCTTCCTGATCCTCATTATTGATTGTATTATTGAACACAACTCTTCCAATTTCCTTGCCATCTCCATCCCCTCGCCCATTCCCAGTTCCAGTATAATCTTTCCCATCCCCACTCCCACTCTAACTCCAACTCCACTCCTACCCAGATCTCTCTCTACTCTCTGCATATCCGCTTGCACATAACGCACGCCTGCATTGCACATTCACATTCACATTCACATTCCCATTATTCACAATCACACCGGCCAGTTTATTCTTGGCACATCCATCATGGTCCCGTGCCACCTGCCGCCTTTTTCGCTTAGGATACCATTGAATACAAACATTCTGCCTTGAAGCCTACAGGCATACCAGCCGACAAGGTATAATTGCCTACCTACCTTTTAATGACCCCGGTAGACCTGTATGTGTACTTGCGCTAAACCATGTTGGGACTAGGGCCCTTTGCCCGCGCGCCAGCCGGGACCCATGCGACAACTTTTTTTCCTTCTGCGACCAAAACTGAAGCTTCAGACAAATAATTCTTCACACCGTCCACCCGTCGCCTTCACCGTCTCAGCTCTCACACATACCCGAGCTTCTTATGCTTGCCATGATCCCCGTGGCCTAACTCATCCTTCCCTCCCTCCTTAATTGAACCCACGGAGGTCTCACTTTGCCGACCATGGCGCCCGCAGCCACCACCACAAGCACCGACTGGTCGGTCGATTACAATAACAAGAGACGACAGGAGCTCTTCCGCAGCCCGCCAAAAGACAAAACCGCATATCCCACGCTAGCCGCAGCTGTAGACCCCCATATCAATTCCTTCAATTCCATATTCGCCGAGGGCGGCCAGCTAGAGCAGGGTATCAAAGACATCGGCACCAAGATCTTCCTCGATGGTGACCTCAACGTCCAGCCTGAAGATGCTGGGGAGAGGAACCGATTTTACGTGCGCATACAGAAAGTCTTCCTCGACCAGTCCACACTTCCTCCCTCCAACAAGTTTGCAATCAAAGATCATCGTCTCGTCCTCCCTGCCGAATGCAGAGAGCGCCATAGCACATATCGCGGAAAGCTCACCGCGCGGATAGAATGGAAAGTCAACAATGGCGACTGGCAAGAAGAGGTCCGCGAGCTCGGTTATGTGCCCATCATGCTCAGGGTAAGCAATTCTCCCGGTAGATCCGCTATTCCAACACCACATCTAACAGGCTCGTGATAGTCAAACCGGTGCCACTTGCAGGGCATGTCACCCGCACAGCTCGTCGAGGCTAAGGAGGAGTCAGAAGAGCTCGGTGGATACTTCATCGTGAACGGCATTGAGAAACTCATCCGTATGCTGCAAGTCAACCGTCGCAATTACCCGATGGCCATCAAGCGAGGTGCATTCACAAATCGTGGGCCGGGTTACACCCCCTATGGTATTGTGATGCGCTGCGTCCGTCCCGACCAAACCTCGCAGACCAATGCACTGCATTATTTGAACGACGGAAACGTCAATCTTAGATTCTCGTGGAGGAAAGCTGAATACCTGGTGCCTGTCATGATGATACTCAAAGCACTAGTGGAGACGAATGACCGGGAGATCTTTGAGGGTATCATTGGCGCCGCAGGGTCGGAGGGTCTCACCGAGAGGCAATTCGTTACCGATCGCCTGGAACTACTCCTCCGCACTTACAAAGTCTACGGGTTGCACTCCAAGGCGAAGACTCGAGCCTATCTTGGAAGGAAGTTCAAAATCATCCTCCAGATACCCCAGGATGTCACCGATGAGGAGGCGGGCACCGAGTTCCTTCGCAGGATTGTATTACCACATCTTGGCTCAACCCACGTCACCGAAAGTCAGAACGCAGACAAGTTCAGGATGCTGCTTTTCATGATCCGCAAGCTCTACGCACTCGTCGAGGGCGAGTGCGCGGTGGACAATCCTGATGCCGTCTCCAACCAGGAAGTGTTGCTTGGCGGTCATTTGTTCGGAATGATCCTCAAGGAGAAATTGGATGAGTGGTTGAACTCACTATCGTTTCCTCTGAGAGATTGGCTGCGAAAGACTGGATCTTCTTTCACATCCCAGCAATTCCATTCGGACTTGCGCTCCCAGATTTTCAAGCGGACAAATGAGAACATAGGACAGGCTATGGATTATTTCATGTCCACCGGAAATCTTGTCAGTCCCACCGGCTTGGATCTCCAGCAGGCATCCGGCTTCACAGTCGTAGCCGAGAAGATCAACTTTTATCGTTTCATCAGTCACTTCAGGATGGTCCACAGAGGTGCGTTCTTTGCACAGCTGAAGACAACTACTGTGCGAAAGCTGTTACCGGAAAGTTGGGGCTTCCTCTGTCCAGTCCACACTCCCGATGGTAGTCCTTGTGGCTTGCTTAACCATCTGGCCCATAAGTGCAAGATTGCGACACAAAGCGTCGATGTGTCAGCTATTCCAAAGCTTGTCGCACAGCTGGGTGTCTCAAACAAATCTTCTGCATCCCTTGAGTTCAGCGTGGTAGTACAGCTTGATGGCCGTGTCTTGGGCTATTGTTCGCCGAAACAAGCCAAGGTCATCGCCGATACCCTTCGATACTGGAAGGTTGAGGGTACCCATAACGTCCCAGTTGAACTAGAGATTGGATACATTCCAAATTCGACTGGTGGACAATACCCAGGTGTTTACATGTTCTCGCAGTCTGCCCGCATGTATCGACCCGTCAAATATCTACCTCTGGACAAGCTAGACTACGTTGGTCCTTTTGAGCAACCTTTCATGTCTATTGCGTGCACAGATCCCGAGATCGTGTCAGGCGACTCCACACATGTCGAGTACGATCCCACTAACATTTTGTCCATCCTCGCCAACATGACGCCATTCTCCGATTTCAACCAGTCACCACGAAATATGTATCAGGTATGTACATGCATTGAGCCTCTTATCAGCATTCCAGCTTACAATATGACAGTGCCAGATGGGTAAACAATCCATGGGAACCCCAGGAACGGCTATGCGGTATCGAACAGATAACAAGACCTACCGGTTACAGACTGGCCAAACGCCTATTGTACGACCGCCACTACACAATGAGTATGGATTAGACAACTTCCCCAACGGAACCAATGCCGTGGTGGCTGTCATATCGTACACTGGGTACGACATGGACGACGCTATGATATTGAACAAATCTGCACACGAACGCGGTTTCGGCCACGGCACCATCTACAAGACCAAGATCTGTGACCTTGAAGAGGGTCAGCGGCGCGGAAGGTCGAGTAAGCACGTCACCCGGCTGTTTGGCTTCGCGCCGGGCGGTCTCGTAACGGCAGCCTGGAGAGAGAAATTGGATGACGATGGCTGGCCAAGAGTGGGAACGGAGCTGCGCCATGGAGACGTTATTGCAGCGTGGCACAACGTCTCTTACGACCCGTCGACTGGGGAATATGTCAACCGCGACGGCCAAACGCAGCTCTTCAAGTACAAGGAGGATGAAGTTGCTTTCGTGGAGGAGGTCCGCATCATCGGTTCCGAGTCTGGCACTGAGCCGTGCCAGAAGATCAGCGTGAAACTACGGGTGCCTCGTTCCCCCGTGATTGGCGACAAATTCTCCTCTCGTCACGGCCAAAAGGGTGTGTGCTCACAGAAATGGCCCGCCATCGACATGCCTTTCTCCGAATCCGGTATGCAACCTGATGTTATCATCAATCCCCACGCTTTCCCCTCTCGAATGACCATTGGTATGTTCGTGGAGTCAATGGCCGGCAAGTCGGGAGCTCTACACGGCCTCGCACAGGACTCTACGCCATTCCGCTTCGACGAGCAGAACACTGCCGTCGACCACTTCGGCCATCAGCTAATGAAGGCCGGATACAACTATTACGGCAACGAACCGATGTACAGCGGCATCACCGGGCAAGAGCTCGCGGCCGACATCTACATTGGCGTTGTGTACTATCAACGTCTCCGTCACATGGTCAACGACAAGTACCAAGTGCGAACCACCGGACCCGTCAACTCACTCACCGGCCAGCCCATCAAGGGAAGGAAAAAGGGTGGTGGTATCCGTGTCGGCGAGATGGAGCGCGACGCCCTCCTCGCCCACGGCACCGCATTCCTGCTGCAAGACCGCCTCATGAACTGCTCCGACTACACCAAGGCCGCCGTCTGCCGCGCCTGCGGCAGCTTCCTGTCCACCGCGCCCACCGTCACCGAGTTCACCCGCAAGAAGAAGGGCACCCCCATCGTGAGGTGCCGACGCTGCGCGAGACTGTCCGCGGGCAGCGAGAGCAAGAGCGATACTTGGGTCGATGGCCAGGGCATCAGGTTCACGGGCGGCGACGATATCGCCGTCGTGGCGGTTCCTGGCGTGCTCAAGTACTTGGATGTTGAGCTGGCTAGCATGGGTATCAGGCTTAAGTTCCGCGTCGAGCCATAGATGGCTAGGTGTACTCTTGGAAGGGACTTTTGTTGGTGGTTCGATGATCAAACGGCATGACAATTGGCGTCGCGGGTGTAGGTGTAGCTGAACTTTGGTTTTTTTTACTTAGCGGGCATCCGGGTATATCACGTAGTTCAAAAGTTTTCTCCGCATAGAAGGAATTACATACTGGTTCAGTCATTTGATTTGATTAATATAACGTGTTTGGAATATTACATATGATTAGAAGCTGGTTTCTCCTCATCCCTTCAATAATGAAAGCTAAAGCAGGAACAGACAGTAACTGGTAGTGTCTCTCAACTGTCCCCTATTCACTCCCACATGGCATCATGATATCATGTCGATTTTGTTTCGCTCCGGCATCCCCCCTCCTCAGCGAAAGCCCCATCCATCCATCATCCCAGGGAACAATGTATCAATCTACTGCGCCCTCCACTGCTGGACCTCCGCCTCACTGATATGCCTAATCTTATTAATCGCCGGCGCCTCCCCGGACGACACCCCCTTCGCCAACTCCACAAAGCTCCCAATCAGCCCCTTCCTCGACACAGAGTACTGCGCGGTATTCGCCTTGACCCTGATGATCCCGATGCGAGGATCCTCGGGCCCGCCGTCGTGCGTGCCGTCCCCGAGGTCGCCGACCCAGGCCTTGAGCGCGGGCGAGTAGTACTTCTTGACGAGCGAGCGGTCCGTCTCGACGGTCGCGTGGCCCGAGATGGACGCCCATTCGCCCGACGGCGTGATGAAGCCGACGTTGACGCTCGGGTGCGTGGCCAGGTCGTCCGTCTTGCCGGACTCGGTGTTCGTGTGGAAGAGGAGGTCGAAGCCGTTGCCCTCCTTATTGTGTCACATTTGTGTTAGCCGCGATGCTCTTTCTTTCTTTCTTTCTTTTTCTTCGTGATGAGGGGGAAGGGGCTGTAAGGAACTTACTTTTGCGGCGAGGGCCATGGCTCGAGAGGCGAGGAGGTCGCTGTTGGCGGTTTGGGTGGTCAAGAGGCCGAACTTGACTTTGTCGATGAATTGGATTAGGTCCTCGACTTTCTCCTTCAGGGAGGCCTCGTCGATGTTCTTCTGGAGGTAGGGGTCGGCGGTCTTGTCGCCCGTGGAGGTGTTGGAGAAGCTGGCCATGGTGTTTGTTTGTGGTCGTTTGGAGGAGGAGTTGATATGTGGTTTATGGGTCAGGTAGTTGTCTGTGAATGTTGTATCAGCGATTGTCAGGTCGAATCTGAATGCTGACTTGGAATCAGAACTGTGCGTACCTCGTAGCTGGATTGAGTAGAAGAAAGTAACTGGTGGTGATTGCTGTTTGTTTGCGTGTTGTGTGCTCATGGCCTTCTTATGGGTGGAGAGGGAAGGCAATACACATTAATGACGTCAAAGAGTTGCACCACACAAGACCCCACAAATAGGGTACGGTACGTACCAGTACCTCTCATGACGCCTTTTTCCTTAGAATTCGCGTCCCCACACGATCGATCTTGAGGAAAAGCCATGGCTCGCGAGATCTGGTTGCGGGTATCGGATCTGGTTGTATCGTACGGGTTGACCCACTTTTGCATGCAGTTTCACTATTTTGTCGATGGTCCCAATAACTACATACACACGAGTGTAGTCAGTCCACAATTATCATGGAACAACGAATTGCAAATGTGAGATGAAGGAGATGCATTTGATAAATTCATAGGTATCCAGGAAAACCTCTACGGCGTGTAAATGATGCCACAAGAAAGTGTACCTTTTTTTGGAAAATGGATAGAAGGAGATGAAGAGGTGTGTGATGGGAGCTGTAGACGAACAAATGTAACGCTTCAAGATGATAACAATATGCTTTTGTCCAAGATGTCCCCAGGTCAAATCTTTAGTCACCGGAATATCTTGAACAGATGCAAAGAGTTTCCCCCATCACGGCTGTTTGGCACGCGCCAGCCGAATCGTTGCTAGAGCTTTTATGACTCTGCAGTGGTGCTGTCCTCGATTTTGGCCTTCTTGAGCTCTTCGGCGGCATCAGCTGCGCCGTCCTTCTCCTGCTCTAGCTCGGCAGCTGCGTCCACAGCATCACCATTGACAGCCTGATTCTTTTGGCTAGGCTTGCGTGCGGTATCCTTTGCGCCATGGTCCTCTTCAGCGTCCTCTGCCTCGAGGCGATCGATCTCCTTCTGTGCCTTTGCAATATTCTAAACAAAGTTAGCTATCGTTCGAAGCTGCGTACAAAGATTCGGTCTAACTTACCTCCTTCGTCTTGCGGTCCTGGTCCTCCTTCCAGTGGGCAAGCTTGGCCTTGAGCTTCTCAACAGTCGCAGGAACATCAGCCTGGCTGGAGGGTGCGTCAACGCCAACCTTAGACAGCTCTTCAATGACGCCGATGCTGAGGTTGAACTTGGCCTCTGCGGGGGCTGCAGGTGCCGCACCGCCCTTCTTTCCCTTCTTGTTCTTCTTTCCACCGCCACCAACGAAGTAAGACTCCTCGTCGTCATCCTTCTTGGACAAACGAGTGCCCTTGAAGCCGGAGTCGTCAACGGTGCGCTGGGCGGATGCAGCGAATTTGCTTGCGACAGCGCTCTCTTTTGCGGGGAGAGCAGAAGGATCGAAGTAGCGAATGAGACCTTCGCAAGCAAGAATCTCGTCCTGGTAGGCAGGGGCGCTGGCCTCCTCAAGACGCTTGCTGGCGGCCTCTTTGCGCTTACCGGCCTGCCACTCCAACTGCTCTTGACGCCTGCGCTCTTGACGCGCCTTGCGGGCCTGGTAGTCGTAGTCGGAGAAAGCTCGCTTCTGCTGATAGTAGGTATCCTTGAGCTGCTTGATTGCCTGGTATTTGGCCTGCTGATCGGCGCGAGCCTTGTCCGTTTGGTCCCTGAGTTCCTTCATGCTCTTGAAAGCCTCATCCTGCTCCGCCTTGAGACCATCCAACTCGGTCTGCAACTTGGTGTACTTTTCGCTGAGGGCCTTCTGTTCGGGATCGTCCAAGAGCTTCTTCTGCTCAGCGATCTGAGCCTTGACATCGTCAATGCCCTTCTGCTGCGAGTCGAATGTGGAGAAGTTCTTGCGGAGCTTGTTCAAGTTGGTGATCTCAGTAAGAGCCTTCTTCTCGTCAACCAACTTCATGGTTCCAGTATCGACCTGCTTCTGAAGATGAGCGATCTCTCGGTCAACATCATCCGTAGACTTGTAGTTAACCTTGCCCTTGGCTGTCTTGAGCTCGTTCAAGCGGGACTTGAGTTGCTCATCGAGTTTCTTGATGCGCTCGTGGACTGCGCTGCGGGAGGACTTGTTGCCTTGTTGTGTCTGGCGAATCTGGTTGAGCTCGGTCTTGAGCTCCTGCTGGCGCTTCGCATTCGGGCTGTCCTTGTTGTTGGGTCGGGCAAGGTCGAACTTTGCTTTAACGGCGTTCTAGATCGATTGGTAAGTTCTCGCGCCGCAAAAAAAAGGTAGGTGTGGTTCTGTGGTACGAGCACGATCGCTTTCGTGGAATTTTGGCTCAAGGTAGGAACCCGCGACAAATGGACTCGAGCGAACCGAGGATCGCAGTTGACACATGCTTATTTCACATGTAGCGATGACAACATTTGATGACTACTTACAAACTTCTCTTGGGCACTCGCGTGGGCCTTTTCGGCCTTAGCGAGGTTCTCCTTATATGCGTCCTCATCTGGCTTCTCTGGCCTCACGAACTGCTGCTTGCCCTCTGTGGGGGCATCGCTCGTGGTCACCTTCGAAGTGTTGGGAGTTGCAACGTCGGCCATTGCTGATGGCTTTTGGTTATATAGAGCGTGAGGCGAGCGCTCTGAACTTGTCGAGGCAATTGAAATGATTGAGAGAGGTAAAGGGAGAAGTTGGGGTTGGTGATGGGCGAGGGTTAAACGGCCCACACAATTATAAGTTCTGGCCGTATGCTCAATTTGTCCTCTAACGGCAAGTTTACCCGATCCGCTCTCGAAGGCTTGGCGCCTCTCAGACCACAGAGGGCCAATCGCAGCCGAATTATATCTTTGCCGTTTACTCCAGCTTTGTTACTCGGAACGTTTTGTAACTATGGCAGATTCAATAACGAGAAGGATACCCGTTCTCCTTCTCAAGACAAAGTCTGCACCAAATGATGCATACGAGGACCATTTTTCCATCTTGCAGGAGGCCCAATATCAACCCACATTTGTTCCAGTGTTGGAGCACCGATTCAAAAAAGATGCGTTACACCAGGTCCAACGCGATATTGTCGCCGGGAGATTCGCTCCAAGGGAACAAGGTCAAACGCCAGGTTATGGCGCCATTATCTTCACTTCTCAGCGCGCTGTAGAAGCCTTCACAGAGGTTGTTGATGGACTTCGGCACAAGCAAGATGGGTTTGATCTGGCCACAAATTTACCAAAGACTCTTCCATTGTACGTTGTCGGGCCAGCAACTGCCCGCGGTCTCAAGGCGATACAGTTGCAATGTCCGATACTTGGTGAATCGACCGGCACTGGCGAAGTCCTTGCTGATTTTATATTGGATCATTATAACGACTTGTATCAGGACATCGAGAATCCACCAATACTGTTTCTCGTAGGTGATAAACGACGAGACATCATCCCTAGAAAGCTTCAGTCCCAGACTCTCCCATCGTCCACGAGTTCCCGGGTGGATGAACTGGTGGTTTATGAAACCGGTGAGATGCACTCCTTCAAGGATGAATTCACCACCATATGGCAACAAAATGACGCGGGTGGCCACCAATGGGTAGTCGTATTTTCTCCCACTGGCTGCAAGGCTATGTTGGAGAGTTTGGATCTGCTTGATAGTAGTACTGGAAAAGTGAAACCCAACGCCAAAGCTCAAGGAGTTTTCGTAGCGACTATAGGACCGACTACTCGCGACTTCCTGATCAACGAATTCGACTTCGTACCCGACGTGTGTGCCGAAACGCCCACGCCTGAAGGGGTATCATCTGGAATTCTCTCATTTGAAGCATCTTTGGGATAAAATAGATATAGTTCCGATCGTCGCACGTTGAATATATATACCTGTTCTGACCTCATTATATAATAGTAGCGCGCCGTATTTGTTGAATTATATCGACCCACCGTCTGATCAACAGATTCTAGGACCCATACCTGACATATATACTGAATAGAAACAAACAATGATTGCCATCGGGGACTATTTAGACCCAATTCACTGCTTGAATCTCCACGTGACAAACGCGCACTCATGACGTCACGTGTATATTTAGGAGGGTGTAACGCGTTGTACTTTCATGTGCTTCTACGAGGTAGTATCATTCACAAACCCCTTTCACAGTTCTTTCAGCTTTTGAAAGACGCCAATTCCTCCAATTGTTTCAGTAATTGATCAAACGCGATACACAACAGTATCTGTGACAAAATGGTCACTACTCGTTCCAATGACAGCGGGTCAAACCCAGACAACGCTTCTGTTGGAACAAAGAGGAAAGAGCACGCTGTTTCCGAGCAATCAACACATGATCCTAAAGCGGCAAAGAAACAAATAACACTGGAAGAGACCCTACAAACCAACGGCGGCTCGGAGCCCACCGATGATAACACTCGGCCAGAGCATAAGGCTGAGGAGCAAAGCAAAGAAGAAGCCAAGGAGCGCGCTACGAAAGGTAGTGAAGAACAGGACCATGAAGAAAAGAATGATAATGAAGAAGAGCACGGCGATGCCGCTCCGAAGAGCGGCGCTGTGGAGGATTCCGCTGATCGGCGTAAAAGGGCACCATCCAATATATTGGAAAAGGGAATCATCTATTTCTTCACTCGCAATCGTGTTGGAGTCGACGATGCTGAGAGTGTAGGCGACCTCCAACGTACCTTTTTCGTCATGCGACCTCTGAGCCAAGGTGCCAAACTGGGCGAAGGCGCTCTTGCGGATTCAAAGGACAATCGTCTATTTGCCTTGCCCAAAAAGGCCTTCCCAAAATCGCACAGCGACCGCTTCATGGCATTTGTGGAGAAGTCGAAGATTTCCATACAAGAGTTGAAAGATCAATTCTTCCAAGGATCCGAGTATGAGACGCAGACAGCTGGAACACGACACAACAAGCCTGTAACGCCAGTAGGTGAAGGGGTGTACTTGATCACTCGCACTGAAGACCGTACTACACATCTAGTATATGCTATCACTATTCCGACGGAGCTTGGAGTGGTTCAGGATGACTTGGGTTTGCGGTCTGAGGGTAGTTTCGTGATCAGCGTCAAAAATCCGGAACGACCTGGGCCTGCAAGCGCTAGACTACCACAGGGCCCCGAATTTCCAAAGGAGTTCGTTGATTCCATGTCTCTTACATGTCTGGTTTGCTAATTCTCCACAGAGTGATCGAAGAGTTTCGGGGTCTAGCTTGGGCTCAGGTCAAACCGAATTACCTGGATTATGAGAATTGCCAGATATTGTTGATTGGCGAGAACACAGAGAAAGCCACAGAGCCCACCACGAAAGATGCGAAACAGGAGAAGATAACGCCAAAGGAAGAGATTGATCAATTGGAGCATGAAGACGAGCTTCGCGTTGAACACCTCCATGGTAGGTCTCTGATGTCTGTTACTTGCAAACCATATGCTCATGATTGCACAGGGAATGATACTGTATTCGATGATCTGAAGATTAGCAAGGAAGAGTATTCAAAAGTACCGACAACGTGGTAGGTACTTCAAAGCTCAAGCAGAATGGAGTTAGGGTGTTACTCCAAATGGCCAATGAAATGGGAATTGCGGCATACGACATGCACGACAGACTTGCTGGGAAATCGTATTGTAGTTCCTATGGGGGAAGGACTTTATAAAATGTCGGAATGCAGGTATCTTATAGCTACGAAGCTAAAGATGTATGTTCGGAGCGGTGAGCATGCATCACTTCGTGGCTCGGATGGGCCTCCAATGGTGTGATGGGTCTCAAAAGTTACATATATAGTTAAGATAATGGGAGCAAGAGTTCAACGGTCCAAATCAACGACTTAACTTCTCAAATCCTCGCTGTCTCATATTTGCTGGCATAGAGCATGCCTGGAAGTGCAATTGGGATTGACATTGGGTTATACGCTTGCATAGGAAGTAGCATAGTGCAGTGGCTTACCCCGGCCCCGTACCTACATTACCGACTAATATTATCGTTTGATCAATTCTTCTTTCGTACATAAACCTACGATGATGGATTCCTAAGGCGGTGAGGTTCCGACAGTCCGATTGTTTAAGTACACCTCATGACGCTTCCGCGTTAGATGTATGTATATATTCCCTTTGCACCCGGTTGTAGGCTGAACCCTGTTCTGGTTTATAGGACTGCTGCCACCACCAATGCCCGTCAAGCCTCGCCTGGAATCAATCATTCAAGGCCAGCAATTCTTCTTCCTGTTCGCTCGCTTCCTTGCCTCCAACAGCATGCGAGCATTCGCACTGTGCGCCACCCAAAAAGCGCTCGTTCCATTCATTGCTCGTGCTTTTTTGCGCAGCCCTGGCCCACGTCGCCAGTCCAAGGCCATTAAAGCCTATCGACATTAATTGCGACCCATGCAAGGATCAACCTTACATGTACACGTAGCATGGTGAGTAGAAAAAGTAGATTGGGTTCACCTCGACTCGCCATATACCCTGTGTAAGAACTGCGCTGGGCCGCCACGCTGACACCTGAACCCTTTGTCTCCAGTCACCCCCCTCACCTCTGAGGAAGAGCAGCTCTGTACGACCGCATAATCGTCACTCACGCACCGGATCTTCTGGGCACAGGCATATACCTCGTCCCACTCCCCCTGCTATTGAATATTCCTCTCTTGTTCCTTCCGCTTATCCAACAGCCTTTGGAGAGGACGAGGATTTATCAAGTTCACCTACAGCATGCAGAAGTGTCGCAAAGGAAAACTTGCAATTGAGATCCGCTGCTGGTCACATACTTAAGAGTTCATGTTCGTCAGACAATACCTGGCCCGATCCGCGCTCTTTGCATTCGAGGTCAGTCACGGGTCCTGCGCCCTCGAGCAGAGTCGACCAGAAGGTCCGCACTAGATCTCCCCCGCAACCCAACCGAATCATCCAAGATAAGGTATCACACATCCGAAAAAGGCATAAGCAGCCTGCGACGCCTACAGATGAGCTTTCGACCACGAGTACCAGGCATAGAGTGGCCGATGATTCTCTTTTAAGTTCACGACACCGGAAACATAGACATAGTTTTGCTTCGCAGCACCAGAGCGAGAAACTGACTCCCTCATCGGAATCCTCTGTATATCTCACAAGATCGGGCCTCACGCCGCAAGTCGAAACCTCTGCCCAGGGTAGCTCTATTTCCACGAGAGACGTTTATCGCCGACATAGACCAGTGAGCCGTGAAGACTTTAATGACTTGAGAAGCGTTACTTCGTCTCTTCCATCTAAACATCGAAAACATAGAACTCGCCGACGCCCCGATCTGGAGGACTCGCAGCCCACTACCGGGTATCGTCGAAATTCTATTCAAGGTGATCGTGAGAATCTGTCCACGTCAGCTGGGCAGCCACTTGAACTCCTGATGGGTAAGCAACGCCGTAGGACTGCACAGTCTACCAAGAAACAACAACCTAAAGAAAGATCTCCATCTTCGTCTTCGGCCGACTCGACATCTTCTGGCCAAGGAAATCATGAGGCCGGGACATCGAATCATGAGGACCAGAATGTCGATTCGCCACTGACTTCGCCTGCATCGACGAGAACATACCAAAGACCAGACGAGAAAGGCTCAGAACACAGCGGCTCAGAATTATCAGTTCGCGAGTGCAGTCCAACCAGTGCGAATCGACTGCCTGGGAACCTCAACGCATATGTTGTCGAAGACGAGGAGGAAGAAGAGGAATCAGAGGACAACGAAGAAGAAGAGGAATCAGAGGGATCGGAAGATCAAGATTCGGAGGACGAGCGTTCAGGCGCAAGTCATCCACATGCTACTCAAAAGAATCATGAATATCACAACAACTTCGCCTTAGAGAGAGCCAGCCCTGCCGCATCCGCAGTAGCTGTTCCACCTCCCGCCCAGGACCACCACTCCACACGGATGAGAAACCAGGAACGTGAACGCAGAGAGCATTTACTGCGAGGTCCTCCACCGCCACCGGTGCCTCATGCAGCAGCCTACAGTAGTCCCAGCGTACAAAACCAGATGCCGTACTATAACCCCAGCCTTTATAGTGAGGCTTCTTCACAGCCGAGCTATCACGGATATACAGCGCCAGCGCCAGCGCCAGCGCCAGCACCAGCACCAGCACCAGTACCAACACCAGCCTGGCTGCATGTACAACCAGCACCAGCTGCCATAGATTATGCATCTCCAAGGCAAGCACCAGCTTCGCCATGGTCAGCTGGCCAGCATATGGCATTAACCGCTCGCTCACCAATGCAGCCACCGGCAGACGCACTAAACCCACATCAGTACCAGATACAGCCCCGGGTTTCCAAAGAACCCAAGAGCACACTGACAGGATACGAGTTGATGGCGGACAAGCTGGCTGGATCTGCGAACGCCACCGGCACTGTCGGTACCCACCAAGGCATCGTGCCCATGTACCGCAAGTTCGAGCAACTGAACCACCGCGTCCTCTTGCATCTGCAAGACGAGATTTCCGAGCTGGAGGAGGAGCTGCGCTACCTCGACGAGTGCATTGCACATGCCTCTCCCCGAGACGAATACGGTCGCTTCCAGCCCGCGTCCAGACGCAGAGATGCCCGATATGGCAATGACCTACACTTCCGAAGGACGGAGGTCCTGGGCAAGGTGTTTATGAAATTGAATCAGTACAGTATGTAACATGCTTTATCCAATTACAAGTACACGAAACAACACTTACCACCCGAACAGACCAAGCACTATCATCGTACAGTAACATGATCAAAGACCTTGGCCCAGCCAAAGCCGGAGACATCCAAACCTACCAGAAGTGGATGGAGCAGCGAACACCGATCGAAGGCCCTGAAGCCCAATTCCTCAAACGCAAGAACGACCTCGTAGCGATTCCGCGGAGAGAATCGAGGTCGTTGATCATCGGCGGCCTGCCGCAGCAATCGCAGGCCATCTACCTCCCGCTGATTCTCGTCCTCCCGCTCATGGCATTCGCCATTGTGCCCGGACTGCTCGGGCGGTTGTTCGTCATCGCGATGATTGCTGCAGTGGAGGTCAAGATCGTAATGACGACGGAGCTGAAGGACTTCATGACGGCGAGGGAATGGGTCATGTGTGGATCATGGTAAGTTTACACTTTCTCATATTTACTTTGTGGAGAAAAAGCCCTGGGAACCTTATACGGCATGGTCTCCCCTCGTGTGAGAGGACGGCGTTCAAACAAAACAAACGCAAGTAGTCTTTGCGGGGTGCAGGGGAGCCTGCACGTCGGAAAGGGTCCACCACCGCCGTGGCGCCACGGCCAGGGGAGAACAAAGACGGCCGGGCGCAATTGTCTTTGCACGCAGCACAAACAGCATTGTTGTTAGTGCCCGCTCCTTCCCCCATGTCAGCGAATATTGTTTCGGTACAAATGCTGCATGCATGTCATGGAACACTCATTTGGAGGATTTGATGGCGCTCATGGCGGCTTTCAGGTCCCATACGGCATTGGCTCTTCTTTTCCAGAGACGACTAACACGCGATGTAGCTATTTCGGGATCATGACGGTCCTTGCGGCGGTGGTCCACTGACTCGATCATGGGTTCAATCGTTCGTTCGTTCACTCGCTCGGCCTCTCGTTTTGCTCGCTCGTTCGCTCGGCCGGTTCGTTCGTTCGCTCCTTCGAATTTGTCCGTTCGCTCGCTCGCAAAACTGCGGAGGCTTGCGATTTCTCCTCAGTTGCTGGGCGCGGGCGTGCGCGCGCGCACGCGCATGACATGGGCTGTCTCTCTTTTTTTTCTTTTCCTTTTTCACAAATACATACAGACAATACGAGATAGGCGCACCGCTATGGGGATCGCCTACGCACGGACACGAAGGCTGGGCCTGTGCATGCCATCGCTTATGGGAAGATAGGCGGGCAGCAGTTGTTTCTGTTGGATGTCCGGGACTCCAGGGCGTCTTATCCTGTCTTACTCGTGCATAGCGTAGCGGTTGATTGATGTGGAATCTTTCATTGGCGTTCCGGCGGCTCGGGAACGAAGTTATGAGTATGGATATGAGTATGAGTATGAGTATGGGCTTGGATATTGAGCTCGACCATGAGCACGAGCGTCGTGGCTGGGTAAGTAGGCCGTCATGATCATGTGTTCGTGTGCGGGTTCTCTTAGCGGGTTGCTTAGAGAGGTGGAACCAAGCCGTCGTGGGTCAAGGGTTTTTTCAGCATTCGATTTCCTAATGCGGGTCCGGGTCTTTTGCTATGGTCTAGCGGATATAGCTCCGAAGCGGTAGTAAAGTATCTTAATCCAGCGGCGGAGGAGACGAAGGGGAAGAAGGGAATGTTTGGCGAAGTTGATCCGCTGACCGAGGAATCCGGTGGCATATTTTGTTGTATGATGGCCGTCACTGTTTCGCGCACAGATTGCATTTGTTATTCAAGAGATTGTATGTACCTATGTACGGAGTAATTCATAATGATTTATTTAGAGTTTCAGATGGGCGGGCGATAGCACCGATTGAAGAATGAAACGAAATTCGGCAATGCCGTATTGATGGGAATTAAGTTAGTAGAGGTCGGAATGGTACCTGCCAAGAGATATCCAATGTGCTAGTTCCACCCCGTCGCAACACTCGCAATCATTCGATTTTCTTTCTTCCTACGCTAGGCCGAGTGCCTGTACAAGTCCTTTATTAGTATGTACCTGAGATTCGGTTGCACGTTTACGATTGATGGTTCTGCTCCGTACTAAGCACAAGTACAGGTACAAGTAACTGTACACAGTAAGCGCAGTGTTGGATTCCTGTGGTTGTAGCGCAAGGAGATTCGGGATTACGGAGGGATCTAGCGAGGGCTGTGCTGTGGTAAACTGATAATACTACCTGGTTACTGTGTACAAAGTAGTCAAGACTCAAGACGGCAATAATGGCTCAAAGTGTTCAGGTCGGTAGTGGAGTGGTGGTGTGATGAGTTCTGAATCGTGAGTGACGTTTGATCATCGTCATCGATATTGTGTAAATGAAGAAAGAGTGACAAGAGTCTACTTCATCTAGTTTGTTGTAGTTGTTCACGGTTCACCTCGGGCAGGGCTGCAAGGATTCAGTGGATGGGTTGTACTTGTACTGTGTAGGCCGATGGCGCATGGTGGGCGTATGGCGTTATTGTGTAGATGTGTGTATCCTCGAACACTACTCTATTGTAGCAACAGAGAGCACAGGCTGTAATCGACTAGTGTGATTGGTCCTGTCTTCATAGGCATTGTCTCTGACTGTAATGTGTGCCTACATGCACTCCACCGTAGGATGACGATGATGATGATGATGGAGGATGATGGAAGGGTGTCAGGGTGTTGGTTAGGTTTAGGTTAGGGCAGTTAGGGTGGGGTGGCCTTTCCTGCCCGAGCCCCTTTCTGCTCCGTTTCAGACGAGACGTCGACCCTCGACCAGCGCTTGTCCGCTTCAGGCATTCGTCAGTGCCCATGACTGACACTCGCCTAACACTCCGCACCAGTTTTCATGGCCTGTTGGTAGGTGTACTCGGAGCTGCCGTGAAGCAATAGTAGCTGGTGGTGTCCACTGTCCAGTAGGAATATCTGTAGTAACTGCAAGTCGAGTCCGATAGGTAACTGGAGCTCGAATTGGAATTGGAATTGGTGAGCAATGATCTTCATACCGCCGAGATCATCTTCCTCTGCCTTTTGATAGTTCTCCTCTAGCTTTTCTATGTTGAACTAGTTTCAGTTCACGCTCACACAAAGGTAATTTGTAAGTTGTCTTAAATCCGATGTTCTTTGTCCTGATCAACGTGAACATGATTTTGTTCGTCCTCGTGTCTTTCTTCCCCCTGACTACTAACAAGCGACGACCTGCGACTAGCCGGAGCTAAACCTAGTCAGTCATAACCCGTACCCACACCGCGCAACCCACACCTTGACGAGTGTGTACATTCCCCAATCCGACCAATCACGTCTTTCATTCAACCCGCCGTCCCCCCCTCCTTTCCCCTCTCCTCTTCCCTTGCCATGCCATCTCCTCTCCTCTACTGTAACTGTGTAACCGTGTCACCGTGTATTGAGTACTCTTTCTTCCCCTCTGCCTTCTGGTTAACTGACTGTGTATTCCATTCAATTGATTAAACACAGACAGTGGTATCGACATTATCAAAACAAGGTGTCTACTGTACGGAGTAGTCTGTGTCTATCTGCTGTCTAACCACGAGTACCTATGCAAACCTGCACAGCAATTAATTGAAACCTACCCTACCGTGCCTGAGAATCTACGAGTACTTGGGCACAGGGCCAGTGTCACTAAAGACACTTCTTAATTACTTGTTTGTTGCCCATTACAATCTACCTGTAGGCTCTCACAAGGACATACGTACCATCTGATTCTTGTGTTTCTGGTATTACTATTGCTGTCACTGCAATCACCCTCAGATGTACGGAGTAAAACCATGATAATCATCCTGAAACGCCGTCTCCCTCTTCTTTGCCTCTTCGTCTGCCCCCCCTCCCCACCGATCGACTAAGCAATATCCAGGCGAACCAACCACTAGATGACTAGATAGCTGCTATTCTTGCACCAGACTCCTTTGGTCATTACACTGTGATGGTTTGCTTTACTGTGTGTACTGAGTTTACTCCCCATACCTAACCCAACATACCTCCGCCGTACACACAGCACAGTCCTTTATACATACACACACAATAGCCCACTACTCTCTGCTCCACTCCACTTCTTCTCTTCGGCTCTGGCTTTGGCTTCGATCGCTTTTGCGTCGCTTTGCATTGCATTGCTCCCTCCCACTCGTCCCGCTCCTCGCGCCCTACCTATTCCACAGCCTTACCCACCTAATAATCTAACCCTAACCTTCCTTCCATCCTTTCCACTATTACTGCTAAGACCTCTTATTCGCAGTATCTACTTACATTAACTACTCTACTGCGTACTCTTCACCCACTCCTATTACTTCTTCTTCCTCTTCTCCCTCTCTTCCTCCACCACCACCACCACCACCACCACCCTCGATCTTCTCAGACCTGGTGGCCTTCGCACCCCAAATCTTTAAGCACAGTCCACCAGTCCTCGACTCTATCTCCCGTCTCATCCCTCTTTGTAAAGCGTTCCTCCGTGGCCATTCTGGAATGCCGCTGGCTCGCGCGTCACTCATCTTCGCCATTCTTGCATCGTTCGCGAACCGTCGCTGAGCGAACCACTATTTTGCCCCTCGATCCAGGAACGCTCCCGGGCCTCGTCTTTGCACTCGCACAAAGAAAGTCACCTACCACACCTCCACCTCCACCTCACCACCATCACGTCGCGCCTTCTACCACGCCTTCCATCGCGACTCTCCACCGCCTCTTCTCCATTCTCCGAGAAACAACAAAGCCACTGGTAACGGCGACGGCCGTGGCCTGCTCTAGCTGGCGTCGCACACGTACCTGAATACCCCCGCGACCCTCCGCCTTCTTTGTCGGTCTCATCGCCCTACGATCCATCCCGTTGCATCGCTGCTTGTGCGACAGCATTCCAAGTACCACTACTAAACCCATCTCCTACTCCTACGCCGATTCAACCACTGCCTGCTCGCTGTTCCTCGTCTCTTCCACTCCCTCGCCTCCCATGGCCGTCTCCATGCTTCACGCTCCGTCGCGAGCGTCGACCTCCTCTTCCTCCTCCTTCATCCCCGTCTCGCGACAGAACACAATGTCTTCTCACGATGGCTCTCGATCCGTACGCCAGTCGAAACGATACTCGGTCACCGCTCTATACCTGTCCATGTCCGCCAAGGATAAGGATTTGGAAATTGAAGATGATCTAGCTCGAGGTGAGCCAGACCCAAACCCCTCTGAGTGATCAACATGACGGTTGGCTAACGTTATCATAATCATACAGCCCAGAAAACTTTGCGCGAACTCAAATCCAAGATCTCTTCTCAATCAAAGAAGAACTTCGTCCTCGAAAAGGATGTCCGCTACCTCGACTCCCGAATCGCTCTACTAATTCAGAACCGTATGGCTTTGGAAGAGGTAATTTGAGCATGCCCCATGGTCGGTATACGAACAAACACGCTAACAAATGATATAGCAAAACGAGGTCGCGAGCCATTTGGAAGAGGGCGAATTACAGGAGGGGTTCTTTCCCAACGACGAGAAGACGCAAAAATATGGAAACCTGCTCTTCCTTTTGCAGTCGGAACCAAGACACATTGCCCACCTCTGTCGTCTCGTCTCCATGGCTGAGATTGACGCGCTCCTGCAAACCGTCATGTTCACCATCTATGGTAACCAGTACGAGAGCAGAGAAGAGCATTTGCTCCTCACCATGTTTCAGGTACGCCTCATCCTTTTGGACCCTTATCGACGTACAGTAACTGACCATCTGCGCTAGTCTGTCCTCACATACCAGTTCGATAACACACCCGACTACAGCTCCTTGCTCCGCGCCAACACCCCGGTTTCGCGAATGATGACCACATACACCCGCCGAGGTCCCGGTCAGAGTTACCTGAAGGTTGTTCTCGCAGACAGCATTAACTCCTTGATCGAATTGAGGGACCTGGATCTGGAGATTAATCCTCTGAAGGTTTACGAGAAGATGGTGGCCGAGATCGAAGATAAGGAGGGCCAATTACCCCCCAACTTGCCCAAGGGCGTCACGGCAGAACAAGCCGCAGAGAACGTCACCGTTCAGCAGATCATTGCTCCTCGATTGACGATGCTCATGGAGATTGCAAACAACTTCCTGACAACCATCATCAACGGTTTGGAGGAGACGCCCTACGGCATTCGATGGATCTGCAAACAGATTCGCAGCTTGTCGAAGCGCAAGTATCCTGATGCCCAGGACCAGACCATCTGTACTTTGATCGGAGGGTTCTTTTTCCTTCGCTTCATCAATCCCGCCATCGTTACGCCGAGGTCCTACATGCTCATCGACGCCACTCCAGCCGAAAACCCAAAGCGCACGCTCACCTATGTCGCAAAGATGCTGCAGAACTTGGCCAACAAGCCGTCCTATGCAAAGGAGCCCTACATGGTTAAGCTTCAGCCGTTCATTCAGCAGAACAAGGAGCGCATCAATAAGTTCCTACTCGATCTCTGTGAAGTGCAGGATTTCTACGAGACTCTGGAGATGGACAACTATGTTGCCCTTTCCAAACGAGACCTCGAACTGTCCATCACACTCAACGAGGTGTACGCCACTCATGCATTGCTTGATAAGCATGCCACTGAACTCGTAAGTCTATTCTAACCTCATTGGCATATTATCAATATCGATCTAATATCATTATAGGCGAAGGACGATACCTCCCATCTCGGCGTGATTCTGCAAGAACTCGGCCCCGCACCTGCCCAGTTGCCGCGAAAGGAGAACCGAGCGATCAACCTACCACTCTTCAGCAAATGGGAAACGTCTCTAGATGATTTCACCGCGGCCCTCGACATTACGCAGGAGGAAATCTTCTTCATGGAGGCAAAGTCTACATTTGTGATGATTTTGCGATCTTTACCACCAAACACTTCCATCACGCGACGCCCCTTGAGGCTGGACCGAATTGCCGAGGCGGCCGCTACGACGAAGAATGACTCTGTCATGGTGAAGAAGGGCATCCGTAGTATGGAATTGCTCAGTCAATTGCAAGAGCTTGGCGTCATCGACAAGGAAGATTCGTTTTCCCTACTCCGAGACGAGGTCGAGCAGGAGCTTGTGCACTTGGGTTCTATGAAGGACAAGGTGGTTGAAGAAACCCGAAAACTCGAAGAAGTATTCCGCACAATTCGCGACCACAATGCCTACCTTGTCGGGCAGCTTGAAACGTACAAGTCTTACCTGCACAACGTCCGAAGTCAATCCGAGGGCAAGACAAGGAAGCAACAGAAACACCAAGTCCTCGGACCTTACAAATTTACACATCAACAGCTCGAGAAGGAGGGCGTCATCCAGAAAAGCAACGTCCCAGAGAATCGGAGAGCAAATATCTATTTCAACTTCACTAGTCCGTTACCTGGAACGTTCGTCATCTCGTTACACTACAAGGGTCGCAACCGCGGCTTGCTTGAGCTCGACCTTAAACTGGACGATCTGCTTGAGATGCAAAAGGACAACCAGGAAGATCTAGATCTGGAATACGTTCAGTTCAATGTCTCGAAGGTACTCGTTCTTCTCAACAAGAGATTCGCTCGGAAAAAGGGATGGTAGGCAAGGCCTCAACTTTGGTAATGAAGCTTATGATACCCCATTTTCCATTACATTCGCCTGGTACCGTGTTCTACCCGGCGGAGACAGTCTTTATCTCTGATACACGAAGATTTTGTACCGATCTATCACGCAATGACCGAAAGCCGAGGAGTTGGGAGTTTGCCGGTTGCTATCACTTTCTGGTCTTAAGGACACCGAGGTTGGGTGTGCGATGGAGGTTGATGGGACCTTGATGGACACATGTCGGGCCAGGGAGTTCGCTCGCATCGAAATCTCCACGCTAACATTTCCACCTTGATAACAACCCGCATACCTAGCACTGATATTTTGGCCTGTTATCGCGACTTGCTATGATTTGTCCTGTTATGCCCTGTCATTTGCGTTGTTCTCTTCTCAACCTTCCTTTTAATATGAACGTTGCCCTGATTGAGGGATTGGGCATCGCTTTGATCTGTAATGGGGGTTTGGTTGTGGAAGGAGAAGCTCATTGTTAGCATTTGCTGTCCTTATACCGGCAGGGCCGAGTGGAGCGTTTCATTTGTTCATTTTCCTTCTCACGGAGTGCTTTTCACACGATATCCCAATGTACGATTATCCAACTACTTTATCCCGCGGTAGGCTTTGACTGAGTTAATAAATGGAAAGTTTTAAGGCAATTCAATCCACCAATCGACGAAGCCATGAAGTGGATGCAGTACCATAGTCCTGAACCTGCTGGCCTGGTTCAAGAAATCTACGCATAGGCCGCCCGTATCCGAGTCTCTTCTAGGCTTATCTGAGCCATACACATCCCCTCCTGCGATGCCGCTTTGAGAAGTGTGAACTGGTGCCTGCAGGCTGCTAGTAATTAGTGTTTATACAGTACGCTAAATGTCTAGATGTCAACTAGTCATTGGGCAATCTGTACCCTTTGTGTCATATTGTAATAGCTGCAACCTGGTCTGGTGTCACACGCTCACATGGGGGGCATATGAGAAGGGGGGAAAGGGGCTCATCCGCGGCCACTCCATGACCTCATTGGTTCCCGAGTTGAACAGTCATTCGCAACCCCCAACCCTACTACTTGTACCATTGATAACCTCACTTTCCGCAATCCTAGACCCCGCTTGCGAACACATTCTCATGCACGACCTTCTCGCCCTCCGTCCTCTTCGATAGTGCATGACGATACACTTCACACCCTACTCTCTCCTCCAGCATGTCTTCCTCCATTGCTATCCCCCAGCGAAAGAAGAAGCAAGGCGGTGCTAGTAATCGGTATACCGCGGCTGCATCGAGCTCAACGACCAACTCGAGCAACTCCCCATTCGCATACGGAAGCTACTCAAGCAACATGTCTACCTCTCCAAGCACTCCTCCGTCCCGCCATTCATCTGTCCATAACCGAAGGCCGTCTCTGATGTGTATGTCTATTCCTACCACTTTGCGCTGGCCTCGTCGCCGACGTTGCTGGGTCCGACCAAATCGCTGCCTCGCCAGATCGCTTGGAGACGTGAAGAAGAGATTGCTAACCTATACCAGCGCCATCCTTCTCTGAAGCCGAGTATACTGTCGTCAATATCGGCAATTCCGAGAGCCCCAGACTGGTACGGCCACTGCCTCTGCCCCGTTTCGTCCGAATCGTTCAATCCACATTCAATCCCGATACATTGCAGTACATTTGACTCACAACGGCACAGGTCTCGTGTATCAAGGCATCACAGGGCTTCCACTGGAATCAGGGTACGTTTCATGCACTGCCGCACATATACAACCCTACAGAAGCTCCACAAATTTGTATTGTTTCATGTCTCGAACCCAGTGACGTGCACCATGTATCCGCAGTGGGGCCGAGCTTGCGTCAACTCTATCCGCCCAAAACGTCACAAACGCATATTGAACAAGAGGATCTGTTTCGCTGACGATCTCGGTCTTAGAAATCTTCCTGCCGTCGTACGCCGATGTCCATTTCGAAGAGCTCGAGCGCAAGCAGGACCCCGTGCAAGATATATTTGTGAGTGACGAAGAGGTCGCACAGATTTTCCCACAATGAACTATGTCACACGTATGATTCGGAACAGCGTCTCACGGACGCTGTAGACTACGGTTCGGGCCATGAATGGGCTCTGGCTCTGCCGTCGGCATTCCCTGGCGTAACTTTCATTTCTTCTCACGCGGACCTTTACAATCCGGAGCTTCTTTTCAAGCCTGTCACTCTTTGGACATGGCTTTTTGACGACGGCGTAATGAATGGGCAAGAACGGTGCTTTATGGGTTATAGGCGTCATCTATCACGGATTCATGGGTTGGTGGAGTTGAAGGCGTTTCCAGTTGTCTGCTTCTAAATGCGCTCGGGATGATGGCGAAGAGGCTATCCTATTGTTGTCTACAACTTTCACTTTTCTATGCAATCTAATACTACTACCAAACACACACTGAGTCTGTACTCTGATAATTTGCCACTCTACCATCAGCGTAGCAGCGACCTGACGTGTACCAGACATGTGAAGCAGAGGTACAAGCCCCCGTAAATACCCGCGATAAGATACTCCGATAAGATACTCCGATAAGATACTCCGATAAGATACTCCGATAAGAGGTGTTCTCATCACGTGATGGCGGGCTGGCTCTTAGTTCCCGCGGCATGGGCTCCACAACTCAACGCGCGATCAAAACAAACGACGCAGACACCGACCAACACGACAAATCAATAGCACCGCAAAGCGCATACGACTCTACGAGTTTATCCCGACTCCAATCGCCGTGAAAGGGTATTTCTCAACAATTATACTGCAAAATCTACCCCAAATCATTCTAGCAAATCTACGTCTCCGAGCACCCGTACATGAAATAACCTCACCCATATTCGGCGCGCAACACACGACAACATCAAAAGCACAACTTCGACGCACACACCGCACCCCAACCCCCAAAAAAAACCATGGACGCCGAGCACCGCAAAATCGAACTCCAATCCCCGCAAGACCTCACCTTCCTCCAATCCCAGATCCGGCACGCGGCCCTCCAAAAACTCGACCTGCACCTCCCCGCCGTCCCATCCTCCACCACAGCAAATGCATCCACCGCCACAGCAGGAGCAGACGGCAGCAGCAGCAATCCGCCGTCCGCGGAGCCCGACGACCTGCGCCGCAAGACGGAGGAGCTGGTGAACCAGTTCGTGGCGCAGGTGCTCGAGGGCATGAGGCGCAACATCTCGATTAACGGGAACGACGTGGTGCCCCTGGCCGAAGACGAAGATGGCGGGAAGGAGAAGCCGGCGGCCAGCGTGGAGGTGGAGGAGTACGAGCCGTACGACGAGAAGCTGAGGAGCAGGCTGGCGGACCTGAATGTCAAGCGGGATGCGCTGGTGAGCAAGATCAGCGCGCACAGGAGGGAGACGCCCGGGCTGGCGGCCGAGAGGTATAGGGTTTCGTTTGAGGCGGAGTTGGAGCGCGAGAGGGTGGCGAGGGAGGAGAGGTTGAGGGCTGCGGGGACGGTGAGCGCGGAGGATGGGCTGGTGGTGGAGGGGCTGAAGCGGGCGGATGAAGTTGAGAGGAGTTGGGAGAGGGCGCTCGAGGGGCTCGGGAGGCTGGAGAAGGGGTTGCCGGAGACGAGGGCGAGGTTGGAGAGGTCGGCGGAGGTGGTGGCGTATTTGAATGGGAAGAAGTCGGATTCGAAGGCCTCATGAGTGTCTAGTTGGAGAAGAGTGATATGTGCGGAGCTAGATGGAAGGTACGGCGCATACGTCTTTTGGATTCATCATGATCATTTCACTCATGATCAAATGGACATTGATATGGAGAGGGAGGGATTGGTGTACTTTTTGGATTTCATGATACCCCGCAATTATTTTTCTGGCACGACTCAGAAGAGAGAGCACTATAATATGACATTATCATCGAGAAAAACGTAAATGCAAAGAAATTAGATTCAGTTCAATCCAACAATCGACCGCAGTTGGTGGGTATATTGCTCCAGGACTCCCCAAGAAAACACACAAAAACTTGACATACGCCCATCACTCCTCCCCCTGATCCTCCTCGTCCTCCTCACTACCACCTTCATCGTCATCATCTTCGTCCCCATACTCCTTAAGAAACCCCTCAGGATCGACAGGACACCTCAAATCGACACCATACCTCTCCACCCACTCCCTGACCCTCGCCTTGTTGATCAGCGCGTCCGCCCCGCCGCGGCTCCGGTGCTCCAGCACGTCCATGGCCTGCAGCGTCGCGATAATATCCTCGGCAACAATGAACGTCTCATCGCGCAGCGCCGCGACCGTGAGTCTCGACTTCGCAGGCGCAGCGAGGATCGCGCGCGCCAGCGTCTGCGACCAATAGTGCACGTAGGCGCGACGACCGAGTTCAGAGAGCGCTGCGGATACGTCAAGTCAGCCAGGTGCGCAAGGAAGAAAAAGGCATGGAGTTTTGATTGAGACGATTGGATTGGGGGATACGACTTACGTTTCTCGGGTCCGCCGAGCCTGCCTTCCCGCTTGCTCATCTCGTAGCTTGCGCCCATGAGGATCTGGCCTAGACCTTGCTTCTGCCACGGGGGGAACACGAGGATGCAGGCGAGGTTGTTGTTGTCCCAGCTCATCTTCTCCTTGCTGAAGAAGCCGACGACTTGGTGTGGTGGCCTCGGGGGTGCGCTCGCGCTTGTGCTAGGTGCTGGTGGTGCTCCGTCTTCCTGTGTCGTCGCTGGAGGTACCGTCGTGTGCTGTAGGCCTTCGGGGAGGGTGATGGATGGCGATGGGTCATGCGCGACGAGGACGTAGTATAGGAACGTCGTGACGTCGTAGAAGACGGATTTGGTGTCTAGGAAGAGCTTCGCGAACAGCGAGAGGTTTTGTGCGTACAACTACATACAATCAAATCAGCGCCCCTTGTTCCATGCCGATTTAAAAAGAAGAAAAAGGACCGCAACTCACCTTGCACTCCTCGCCATCCACCTCCCACAGACTATAACCCCCCTGCTCGTACACCTTCTCGCCGGGCGGATTCGCCATGCACTCGCACACCTTGAGGTGGCCCAGGAACGGCATCAGCACCTTGCTGTACTTGAAGCACCACTGGCACACGTACAGCCTGTCCACCGAGCGGCCCACCAGCTCCTCCGGGTAGAACGACGGGTACCACGGCCTCACGAGCAGGTTCCCGAACCCGACCTCGATGACGTTGGGCTCGAGAGGTCGCGCATTGGGCGCGCGAGAGGCTTTGGAGAGCCGCTTCGTGCGGGCTGTCGGCGAGGCGGTGATGGGGTTTGAGGGGAGGGGAGGCGGCGCGATCGTGGGCGCGGAGGAGACGAGGGATGAAGACATGGTTTAGGCGGGGGATTGGTTGGATGGGTGGGTGTGTAGATTAGGGGGGTGAGATTGAGATTGAGATTGAGCTTCGTTCAGGTCATTGTCGTTATTGTCGTTGGAGCTGTCGTGTCGCGTTGGTGTGTCTGTTGAGAGCTGAGGGTTTGCTTTTCGAGTCGCGATGATCCATGCAGAGTTCTTGCGGGGCATGGGGCACAAACACGTGCGCACGTGCGTCTCGAGTCGCGGTCTTTATGAATTTATCACGAAATGTACGAAGAATATTTTTGGGCAAATTATTGATGAGACGAAGGGGGTGAGTGATTGACTAGTTGTTCTCAGGCAATTGGCCAACGCATAGTGGTGTGGATCTGGCAGTGAAGTACTACCACAGAGAGGAACTTGAAATGATATCAAAGCCCAGTCGAAAGTCTATTCAAATACGCTTTTCCAATATTATACCTACCGGTGGTCTAAATCTAAAGTGGCCTCTTGAACCCTTCCATATATAAACATATCCTACAATGTGTTCCAGCATTTCGCTAGAGTGACGACCTAGAACCGACTGATGTCTCGCCCGAATATCCAGTTGATGAACCTAAGTCGAATTAGCTTGGTGATAGGCTCCCTGTGTCCGAAATTGTACTTACCAATATATCGGGATAAGAATCTTATTTCTTACACTCACGCTCTTAGTGAGGTAGGCACCGCGCCATACCAGCCATGCCGTACGGCCAGATATGCCTCCACCTTCTCCGCCCTGGAGCAGTGCCTTCCAGTTGCCGATATAAGCCATAACACCCAAATTCTTCCAGGTGAATGTGGACTGCTCGAGGTCACCTTTGTTAAGCCTCTTCGCCAGCCAGATCGCCTTCTGCGAAGCTACCTGCGCAGTCGCGGGATATCGGCTACCCTCCGTAACTGCACAGTCGCCGAGGACGTAGACACCTTGAAGGGTGGCTTCAGGCCTTTTCTCCCCCTCGCCAGAGGCCTGTACCTTCAGCTGAAGGCGATCATCGGTCAAGAATGAGCCGGACTTGCAATCCCTCTTAATATGCCAGGATTTCGGCAGTGCGCCGTCACTGTCTGATCCCAATCTGGTCAAACCAAGACGTCCTTGTGAAGGATCCAACTCTTTTGCAAGAGTCTTAGCAACGAAAGGGTTCTGCATCAATCCAGTACTCCAGACTACCATCCCGACGCCTATCTCTCCCTCCTCTTTCACTTTCAGGGTGTAGCAGGCGTGGTCGTTTGATTTCGAATCGACTTTCTCGCCAGGTGCCCCTGGTCTCAGCTCTTCAACATGGTGCCTAGTCTTGATGGCTATGCCTTCGCGCTTGAAGGTGTCCATCGCATAGTTTGCTAGCTTCTCGTCAAACATGGGGAGGACCTTGTCCGCCACATCATAGACTGTGATCTTGTGGAAAGGAATAAGCTCTGGATAGATGCGAGCCAGGTCTTCGTTGATGATATCGTGCAGCTCTGCGGAGAATTCTATGCCTGTTGGCCCGCCGCCAATAACGGCAAAGTTCAGGAGTTGTCTTCTCATCTTGTCAGATGTGGTCGGGAGGGCGGCGGCCTCGAAGCATGCTAGGATTCTGTTGCGGATCCTTCTCGCATCACCGACATCTTTGAGAAAGAATCTTACGACTTCTTCAGTATGTGTCTGCCATCAATCTTATGGACGTACTTACGCATGGTCGCTCACTCCTGGTGTGCCGAACGTTTGACTATAGCATCCTACAGCAATAACGAGCTTGTCATATGTCAAATTGAAGAGTCTCCCCGTCTTCGCCTGCTCAATCCTCTCCTGTGGCCGTTGCTCTCTCCTCTCCCCCGCATGCTGGCCCTTCTCAGGCGCCAACGTCACACTAGGATCATCCACCGACTCTTCAATCGTGACTGTCTTGTTGCTGAAATCAATCTGGTCCGCAAACCCTTGCAAGTACTTGACCTTAATACGCTTACTCCTAAGAGGCTCCAGCGCTGTGCGGAACTCGAGAGTGCCCACGGATGTTGAAGCCAGCAGCGGCGTGAATGCAAAGTAAGATCGAGGAGAGACAATGACGGCCTGGTATTTGCGTGCATCAAGCTGTCTAGCTACCATGTACCCGCCCCAACCACTGCCCAAGATGACGACTCGTTCACGGTCTACATTTTTTTGCCTGTCAGTTTTCTGAACTACAGCCAAGAGGTTAGAATTGGAGAACTCACCATCTTTGTTAGAGTCCAATTGATCTACGGTCATGTGCCGTCTTTGCTGTAGCGTCAGTGGTTGTGGTCGGGATTTCAATGTCGATGCATGCGATGCTAATAAGGAAGTGGCATAGGTGATCCTGCGCGAACCCGATTCATGGAAAGCTGCAGGGAACCTGCCTAAACAGGGTATGCATGTTATCGTTTTCATATCGTTGTGTGACCTGTCAAAATTGTATGAAATATAAAATCCACACAGAAAGGAATTCCTTTTCCAATTGAAAATTTGGCCATTGCATGTTTTGATGTTTTTGTTACTCGACGTTCGGGTGGCTTCGGAGGAACTGTCATATGACGTGTGGACTGCGAAAGTCTGACCCGGCGATTTCGAAAAAAAAGTCAACAAATGACTACGCTAGGACGCTCCGACAACACCGATGTACGGATGACAGCAATCCCGTAGTTCCGTTGCCTTTGTATCTCCAATGCCGAATATATGATCTGGTGGGTATGGTATGTGTCTTTAAGTGGATCGTCTTGACATCGGTGCAATGGAAAAAGTTAAGGTCATCATTGGTATCAACATTGAATGAAATATCTTAACAGAACCCTAACAGTATTCTTTGTCTAGACCTCAGTAGTTCTAAGAAAACATGTTGCTACAGTCCCTAGAATTCATATCAAACAGTCAAAAGAAAACCGTTCCAAAACATTAAAGCGTATCTCTGTGTTGAAACAGCGATGCGCGACGTAACGTGGCGTATGCATTATAGCAGGGTATCGCCCAAACTGCACCTGATAATGGAAAGTCCACTTCTGACTGTGTCCGTGGCGCCTTGCTCGTCGAGACTGGGGTTGACTTCGACGAGGTCCAAAGCGACCAGAGATCCGGTCTCGGCAACACACTCAGCAATGAAATCACCCTCGCGCAAAGTCAAACCGCCTCGAACAGCTGTGCCCGTGCTAGGTGCCCACATAGGGTCGAGGGCATCAATGTCGAAGGAGAGATGGATGGGTGTGTCGCTTCCGATCCAGCCCAAAGCCATGTCCATGACTTTACCAATGCCGTGCCTGTAGGTGATAGGTCAGTGAGTAGTTCGCAGTCGAACAAGCAGTGTGAACGAACCTGTCAATATCGTGCATGGAGAATGCCTTGATTCCATGTTCCTTGAGAATCTTCTTCTCTCCCTTGTCGATGTCCCGCAAGCCAATGTAGACGAGTTTCTTTGTGCTCAGTCGATGATGATCTTGCAACCAACCGAAGACATCCTCTCTGGTCTCGGTCGCTAATCCGGTCAAGAAAGATACAGGCATTCCGTGGATGTTTCCACTGTCTGAAGTCTCGGGAGTGTTGATATCTGCGTGTGCATCTACCCAGATGACGGCCATTTCTCGACCAAGTCTCTCTCGAATAGCCCTTGCAGTACCAGAAATGGTACCAATGGCAATTGAGTGATCACCTCCTAATGTTAGGACGAGCTTGCCGTCTTTAGCGTAGTTATACACCTGTTCGCTGACCTCTCGGGTCACAGCGCTGGCAAACTTCGGCCTCTTCATGTTGCGGTATGGAGGGTCGTCTGCTGGCAAAATCTCGGAATATGAATGGACTTGGCCGTCAAAGGAGACCTTGAACTCGAGGTCCTCCTCAAGCTGCTGGATGAGCCCGGCTTCAATCAGCGCCATTGGGGCAGCGTCCACGCCTGCTTTTGGCTATGCGGGACCAGTCAGCCACATGCGCGCTGAGAGGTGCAGTTCATGCGAGATTACATACCTGTCCGCCACTGAATCCAACGGCCACAACTCCCAGCTCATTGCGGGCCGGGAGGAATTTAGGCTGCTTGGAGGGGGCAGAAGTCATGTTGAGAATCTGTAGAATAATTCCACAATGCGAAAACGCACAACCTTCTGATAAAGCAAGTCAGTAAGACGTACGAAGAGTGTGAAGCATGGAGTGCATGCTACGTTATGGATGACAAGCCAGGCTCAAATAGATGACCTGGCTGACCAGGCGATAGGCGACTGTCAGGGAGGGCAGTGCAAGAACAAGGGCAACATACCAGTATAGGTATATATGTAAGCGGGTGTTGTGAGGATGATGGATGTTGCTTTGAGCGGAGGGCGTTGATGGAAGACAAAGATGAAGATTAGGGAATTGCGGAAACAAAATTGAGTGGGCTGGATGAGCAGCTTTTGTAGTTTCTCGCAGCGGTCGCGACCATCATATTTTAGGTAATGGGTTGTGCCGTGAAGATTCTGCTCCGGGTCAACCTTCACTTAGGGGTTGTGGTGGAGAGGTTGTGATCGTTAAAGGACAATATACACGAGGGTTTATCTCACGGACCGACACTAATTCAGGAAGCTGGATTGTACCGGCATCAATAGCCAGCGCTTTGATAAACGGGAAAAGAGGATGCGTGTGAAAAGCAGGATTGTCCTCCCAGATACCGACGAAGATGATGTAAATGTTTGTACAGCAGTGCAGCGGTGGTCGCAATAGTAACGGGTGAGGCACGTATACTCACTGTCCTGACTGCAAGGGACGGTTTTGGTAGGCACAGTACCCACTAGGCAAGTACGGAGTAGCAGGTGCTGTCCCCTATCATTCGCATACACATAACATATCTAGGTACCTATTCATTTTATGGTATTCATCAAATGTGACAAGATTGAAGTACTTAATTACAAGTATCTGCCTACCTAGATACCTAATTTGTCTACAAGTGTTGTACGTATCTTCGAGTTATGGAGATGCAATTGGTGGGGGCGGGGTCATGGAATGGGGAATGGCCGACACCGCCGTTTGAGCGGCTACCACCGGGCTCGATTAAGGCACGGAGGACCTTCCACAAAGTATTCCCTTCTACGGTATACCTGCTGTCCTATAACTAGTTATACAGTATAGTTACTTGTAGTAGCTATACACATGGACACACTCGCTCAACCTTAGTCATATTCACCTTATGATTGCTCCTACATCCCGTGTGGAACCTACGAGCAATTACTACGTCCCGGATGAGGCATGCGAGCCATGTCCTCCTCACTTGGTCCGGCCGTCAGACTCATTGCAAAGACAAGCAAGGCAAAAAATTCGCAAACCAATCCTCAAGTCCAATTGGGAAGTCTACTCGTGACGTGCATCGTAAAGCCCGGCGTCAGTACTCAAAGCGAAGGCATTAGAGACGTTACAGAACATGGTGTACATATCTCCGTGGCTGCTCAGGCGCGAGACGGTGAAGCCAACGAAGCCGTTCGCAAGCTTTTCGCAAAGGTATCTTACTTTCCAGTCTACATCAGGGTACTATTCATATGGTATTGACGTCAGACATAGGCTCTTGGAGTGCCAAAGTCGGATGTTGAAGTCACCAAAGGGCTAAGGTGTCGAGAAAAGACGCTGAAAGTAGATAATTTTCTCACAAAATCGACAACAGTGGAGGCAGAAATTGCCAGAATTAGGTCTCTATTGCAAAGTAGTACTGATGCAAACTAGATCTGGTAATTGTTGCAGGCTATGGTCTCCTGCTAAAGCCATATTTGGTTTCGTTATCATTAATATCCTCCATCCTTCGCGTCCCTTGATCTGCTTAGATTTCTCTTTGCAGTCTTTCATTCATTCCATTAATACGCATTATCCTATCTCCGTGCTGGACAATGCTAATCTAGTACTGCCATGCACCGGCGTCGGTAGCATTGGCTATATAAACGTTAATATACGATCTCCGACAAAGCAGTGATGTTTATCTCAATACGTACCAGTAATGGCATTGAAACCCAAGCACGCGGGGTCACGCTCGACGCCCTCGATCTGGCCAAAAACTTGGTAACCCTCTCCTTCTCCTGCCGGGCAAGCAACGAGGCCATTCTCCCAGACCAAGGTTCCGAACGTTCCAGTCGAACCCTTGGACCATCCATCAACAATGGATCCCTCCGGCTTGTATGCAGAGTGGGGAGATGTGTATGACAGATTACCATCAGGGCCGACGTACACTATCATTAATGAATCAGCAACTGTCGCTTGAAGGCAGTTTCAATTTGAACTGCATGTCTTACCTTGCTGGCCTCCTGGAACGACAACTCCTAGGGAAAGAGTTTCCTCTCCGCCTGCAAAAACTGTCGTGTTACCAGACGGACATCCATCCCCGACCTGAGGGGGGCAGTAGGAAGATGGTCCAGGTCCACCGAGGAAGAACTTTCCACCACGAGCTGTCAATGGGAGCAAGTGCACAGGAGAGGCACTGCGGGTTGACAAGACGCTGAAGTAGGCTGGGGCCTGGGCGAGGGCACCGGCAGCGAAGAGAGACAAGGCGACGACGGACTTCATTTTGGAAACGACTGTTGGGTGTTGTGAAACTTTTTGTATGGGAAGAGGTATAGTACTGTGAAGTAGTATATATTAAGAGGGGTGTATGCAGCAATGGAAATGCGAGCTGTTCCTCGCTCTTTATACCTACGATACGCCCGCTTCAACGTGATATATCCACTTCTAATTTAACACCGCAAAATCCCAAACACCCTGTCAGCCTGTGCAAGTATCATTTTCTGAGGGCTTTGATCATTGTAGATCCCTGTGGAGATACGAGGATGCTGGGGGTAGTCACCCTGTGGCGCACAGAAATCGCCGCATGCTGGCCAGAGAACACGAAGGGATCAGCATGCTTTTGCCGTCGTTCGGTCATGGGACGTAACGAAAAATCACATAGCTACTTGTAATTGCTCCAATTATGGCTCCAATATGTCCACTTTGAAGCGAGCTGCAGCATGCTTGTCCCTCAGTACACTTTCGATAGTCTCTCCAGTTTGCCGGTTTGCCCGTCAGCCATGGGTAACATGTACTTACACACTCCTGACCGGTTCACAGAATGCAGAACATCAACGCGCCGAATGGGATTTATGAAATACGGGGAGTTGAGGGTTCCTGAAACACAGTAACTCAAGTAGTAAAGGCCGATCATCACTGCTCTAGCTTTCTCTAGCCTTCGTATGGCAGGTGACGTCGCTACAAGCATGCCGAAGAGGCCCGAGATGTTTCTAAAAATGATGTTCCCCCCGTTTTTCCCTCGGTGCCACACCTTAACTTTATTTATCCATCGAGCACTTCCCCATGGTCGCTCAGGCGTATTTGCTAGTGTTACCGTGTAACAATAGTCGGTCTACGTCCAGATGGAGTCATTCATAAATCGGTGCTGGATTCCAATAGATACATCTCCATCTTTCTTGTACACAGAGCAGCGGTGAGCCATAACAGCGCAACTGTCACCACGAGAAATAGGCATGGGACCCTCGTGATTAATCAATTGGCCGCTCTAGAAATTGAATCTGTTGTCCCATTTCAGCAGTCCAATCTATGATGCGGAGAGTTTCGAGGTACAAAAGTATTGGGCGGAGGCAAGAGGGAGATGCAACGATGACTGCAATCGCCTTCCATTCGTGCCATTACGGGGTTGCATTGGAGAGTCAACGCTAGTTATCGATGCACGGGTATATCTGTGTTGGGGTAGTTATATCAAAAGGCATGGAGTGAGTGGCATGGCACAGAACCAGCAAGGCAGCATCTGTGCTTTACCCCTCTGTTCCGCGATCCGCTTAATATCCTAAGCAATTGCCTCGATCTGATCGCTGCCACTTCCATCAATTTTCAATTGAGAGTTGACGAGGCTTCCGATGACGATGATTTGCTAATTGTGACAGTCTAAACCATACTTAGCCTACCTGCACGGTACATTGCTACAAGAACAAGGCGTGAAGAACCATAGATGGAGCGAACATAAGCGTGAACGAATACTTCCATATCAGTTGGATCTTCGTTTTCACGAAATATAGAACAAGAGCATTGCAAAATTATTCATATATTAACTTATGCGATCAAAGTATCATTTACATCCACAGACAAAGCTTCCCACTAGCCGTTCCAGCTGCAACCCAGTCCTGCGTAGGATGGAACTTCGCGACCGACGGAACAGCTGTTATGCCCTCTCCTCCAAGCTGTGCAAGTTGCTGTCCTTTGGCCGTATATATGTCGACAAATCGGTTCATGTTTCCTATGCAAAATCGTTGGACGCCATCCAAAGGATTGAGCTGCCACTGAGCTCGTAATCTATCATCGTTGGTGTCAGTAGACTGTTCGCCTTTGGGGCCGATACCAGAAAAGAAAACATCTCAGCTAGAAGTTGCAACTTACATAGTGACCCATCTTCCAGTTTGGTTGTTATGTGGAATTACAGCAGAAGGCCGCATCTCCTCGTCCGTCAAGGAAGTGCCAACTTTCCAATCCCCACTTTTGGTAAAGTCATAGATCTTGATGGTATCGTCGTAAGATGCTGTGGCAACTTGCCCAACAGAATTCCAGGCGGCATGTGATACAGACAATCGACTCTCGTGTTCACCGACCAGAGCTGGTAGACGCCAATCGCCTTTCCCATTTATCTTTCGCAAGTCCCATATCTTGAGTGTGCGGTCAAGTGAAGCGGTCGCGACAAGGTGAGGTTGCAAAGGATGTAAGCTGAACCCTCCGATCTTCTTCTCGGATAGCTGGAAGATCTCGAGTCCTGCCGCTTCTTGGGCGGGAGTCCTCATATCGTACATTCCAAATTTCCCATCTAGGGTAGAGAAGTAGAGCATGTTTGCGTCGGTTTCTGATATTTCAACCCCAGATAGCGGTGCATCTTCATCTTTGTCAGCTGGCGCATATACTTCTACTGCAACACCCTTAGCAAGGTCCAACTTGCGGACAGTCGAGTCGTATGATGCCGAGTAGAGCGCGTTTGCATCATGAGGACTAAATTGAAATGTGTGAATTGTCCGGGTGTGTGGTTTAAGAGTGGTGATACTGGGTCCTTCAACATCTGCATCTTCGTCATCGTCTTCTGCTACCGGTGTGGCTTTCTGGGAGCAGTCACATATGCCTAGATTTCCAAGTTTATCGCCAGCAAAGACCAGAGGTTTGTCAGCGGTCGGGTGAAACCCCATGGAATACTGGTACGAGTTAATTAATGGCAGTCGGCCGACAGGATTCCAAGTCAGCTCACAATTCTTTCAGGGGTGATCTTGATGTCACTTGGTGAAAAATCCTCCCAGAGCTTCAATCCCGTCATTTTCTCCCTTAAGCTCTTGAGGTCTTTGTCCGTGGTTTTCCCAACGTCTTCCACATCGAATGTACGCTCGTACGGCTTCGCAGGGCCTACAATGGAGAGAAAGTTTCCACTTTGATCCCAAGCATTCCCTGCTACCACAATGTCACTGAAGTTGAATGCATCGCTTATGCGCTGGCGTTTGGCCTTATCCGCTTGTCTTTGCAATTCGTGCTCTTCCTCTGCCTTGCGCTTCGCCTTATCACTGTCTGCCTCAATGCCCCTTAATCTAGACGATGTCCGCCGTGGCACGACTTCCTCTTGTTTAATCTTCTTCGGCGCAGTTTTCTTCGATTTCGGTTTCGCAGACGTTGCGGTTTTTGCGGTGGGAGCCAGGCCAGCTTGAGCAGCTTCCATTTCAAGATTGCGGAGAAGGGCTTGCGTCTTCGCGATGTTTTCTTGTCGCTTTCGCTCATACTCGCTGATTTCGACCTTTTGTCGCGCCATTTTGGGCAGATAAAGTCGTCGATACCGAAATGATTGGAAGGCTACCGAAGTTTTTGGAGGCTGCTTTGACTCGAATTCAAAACTGTAATGCGTGCGCCAACATCAAGTTAGATTTATGCTTCTTCCAATAATTTTATGACGAGAATATTTTGGGGTCTCGACTCACAATTCCAAAATGCGAAGCAATGGTCCTCGTTGATAGTTGTGTTTCTGTTCCTGGAGTTGCCGATCGTCATCGATCTTCGGAGGAACGCGTCGCATGCAAGTCGCGAAAACACGGTTATCGCAAGATCACGTGGGTGAACATTAGTCTGCGAACGCTAAAACATGCGATGAAGAGCCATGCAGTCAAGGCTCACCATGATCTGATCTCAATTATCATCCATCAAATCCCACACTGCCCAGGTTTCATAAACCCAGTTGAAGTGCTAGAAAACATTGCGATACAGCAAGCCTGCACCTGCCTATATCCGTGACACCTAAGGACAGAATTCCCTTCTCAGCACCATTATACGCTCCGGGAACAGCACCGGGTGATCAAATCGTATTAACCAACATGGCCCCAATCCGATTATCTAAATCAGTCTTTGGGACACTTCGAGTAAAACCAAATCATACTTTACCCATTCGACAAAGATGTTTATACCATTCGTATGAACACGACCAGCCGCCGCCCTTCCCAGAGGCCGAGTCTTCGATACTCTCAGCAGCGATGCGCCATGTCCCTGATCACGGCTTCACAAATGCAGCACTGAAATTTGGCGCCCGCGATGCTGGTTATCTTGACGTCTCGACGAACCTTCTCCCCCGGGGCGTCTTTGACTTGATCAATTATCATCTGGTCACGCAAAGACTTGCATTGAAAGACTCTGTCCAATTTCCTACGGAGGGACAGGTGGAGGGGAAGGCAATGGGCGTTGGAGCGAAGGTCAGGGCGCTGACTTTGGCACGTTTGCGTGCCAATGGACCCATTATTCACCGTTGGCAAGAGGTGCGTATCTAAAGTTGCTGCTATGAAACGTGCAGGCTGCATATGTACTTTTCTCATGCATGATTCCAGGCACTCGCCATAATGGCCCAGCCAACCTATGCCCCGGCATCTGTAGCTGAACTGGCGCGACTGGCCGACGAGATATGGTTTCTCGCGGCAGACACCAGCGTTGACTCGAGCTGGTACACCAAGCGCGCAAGCCTGTCAGCTCTGTACGCCGCATCGGATGTGTTCATGACCCAAGATACGTCCAAGGATTTCATTGAGACTGAACAGTTTTTCGATGCGAGGTTGAAGGATGTGTCACGCATGGGAAGTTTCATGGGCGCTGTGGGCGAATGGGTCGGATACACAGGTCATTCGGCTGTCAACGTACTGAGGAGCAAGGGCGTGAGGATATGACGATGGACGAGATGATAAAGTCTGAGCGTGCGCGCGATCGATTGAGGAGGTGTACAATATGGTTTGAGTTGTACGATTGATCGTAGATGTAAATTACTGAATGCGAAATGCATCGAGATTGCGACGACGGGATGTACGAATACTTGGGTACGAGTAGTTGTGATAGACAACCGATTACGTCACATGAGTTTCGAGGGTGTGTAGGCTCTGGGATGCATCGGAGATGTTGTTGGTGCAAGGAGGCGGATCGGAGGTGGAGATATGCTATTGGAGGTCAGATGATGACATGCTTAGTTTCCACGAGTTTCGAGAGGCTCATGGAGCGCTCAAGTTGCTGCACAGCATCGCTGATACGGTGGATGATGATGACGGAAGAAATGGCAATCCAAGGCTCTACACCGGGTAGCATGATGCAATTAAAGATGTGTCCTGTTACAGAAACAGTAATAGTCGATGCGCACCTTCAGACTCGATTCGTGATGAGGAAATCCAACGAGCCGTTTGGGGTGGGAGAAGGGGACTAAAAGAGATTGGGCGAATCGGTACGTAGGCCTAGGCCAGACCACGAAGACTACGAGTAACTCGTTTATTGACCTAAACCTCTGTACTACTGGCATTATTGGGTTGTGTTGGAGTCGATTCGATTCGATTCCGATCCCATCAGGGTCCAGAAGCCGAAAGCAGCCAGCACGGAGAGAAGGATAACCTCGCATTGCCGGCCTGGCAGTGACTAGGTTGTCGTCGGAGAGGGGTCTAAAGTCTGGACACATGGAATCAACGTCCATACGTCTGTCATGGACCATGGGCCATGGGCTGTGAACACCATGTTGCTCACCCATTGCATGACTTGTACCATTTAAAGTTAGCCAACTCTATACAATTCGAGGTACTTATGCAGAGATACCTATGAGGCACGAATATTGTAGGTACGGACAAGAATCAAAGCATGGAGTATGCATGTGTGTGTCTATTTAGGGCGATCAAATGTTCTAGAAAAAGGGTCTTTGCTGATATGTTCCTACATCAAGTAATTGATTGGAGTTAGAGGGAAGTGTGCAGGCGTAGGGCTAGGGGGGAGGAGGGAGTAGCGTTCAGGCACCCCATTCTACCTCGTAAGAAAATGAAAAGGAAAAAGAGCAAGAGAAGAAAAAAAAAATCAAGAAGACCAATAAATGACAATAAATCAACCATTCCAACAAGAGATCGACGGTAGGCATGGTCTAGATTTCGAATGGAACGCGGCGAAAGGGTTGAGGCTGTAGGTGAAACGTTGTAAAGGGAACCAGACTATTTACTGCCCTGCGTGTACGGAGCGTTACAAGGAGGACGCCGAGTGAAGGATTGAAAGTGATCGCGGTGATCATGGAGATCGTACTCGTAGTTGTGGAGCGATCAGAGAAGAGTACTCCGTAGACGTGTATGTACTACTTGTGCACTGTATGGGAAAAGTATGGAGTGATTCGGCTTGTTGGTAAATGGTCCGTCAAGTGATGCGATCAATATGGCATGCCTGGGGCCTGATCGAAGAGTTATGGCCCCAGAGTCCAGCAGATGCCTACTGTGTACTCCGCAGGTACATTCGCTATTGGTATGATACCTAATGCCAGAGGGCCTTCGTGCCGCCATGGGTCTTTTGTATACGAGCAAGAGGTGGTTAAAAAAAAGGTACGAGGTATGAGAACCTAGGTACACACCTACATAGACGACCCTAGAAAGAAGACCCTTTAAGAATTGATACCTCGTAGCTGTACTGTGTACCTGTGTTGTATGTATGTACACATGTAGACGGTTTGCCATAGGGTCTGGAAGAGGCATCGATGACATGGTTAGATCGGCGATTGCAAGTTTTGATAACCGGACGTTGATTGGATGCGGGCGATGGTGCCATGAGCGTTTTGTGTACGTATAGGGCGCTATACCTCGTATGGAGGGCATCGTTACAGGTATCGTAACCTACTAAGTGCTAAACAGGAATAGTGCCCCCTCCTTGGTAAAAATGGGAGGGTAACGCCACTGTGCACGGTTCCCTCCCGATCCCGATGACGAGCCAAGACTTCAATCCGGATCGTGAATTCTATGACATCGAATGCCTTGATCAATTATCATCTCCAGATCCCAATCCACACCCATGGCAGTCGCTGCAACTCAACCACCCTTTGAGGCCCGCCTCGTCGGTGTCCTCTCCAAATCCTCATCATCCTCATCCTCATCCTCGCCCTCGCCCTCACCTTCACACCAACACCCACGCCCACACTCGCACTCACACTCGCACCCATCACCACAACCAAAGCCAACTTCAGCTCACCTCCCCTTGCCAACACTCTCTTTCCGTCGTCATCACCATCCTCACCACTCTCCTCGACGATTCACACTAAACACAGCACCCTCCACGGCTGCAATCCATAATTTTGATCGACCCCACACTTGAAAAGGAAAAGCTTATTCCTACACCTGGATATCTCATCGCATCACATCCCCGGCCCACCTCATTCTTCCAACTGTGCAGCGGCACCTGCAGTCTGCCGCCGCCATATCGGTCGCGCTCTTCGCTCCCGTTCACGCCTACGTCGTTGCCAACATATTCGATCTCGACGGTCCCAACGTTCACATAGCATGCTTGCTACGCTCCTGCATTGGCCACTGCCATCTCTGTAGTACAGGCTTTCGCCATGAACAACCCTCCTGGATCGATCCCCGCGCGTAGCACGACTCCGCACCCGCGACGGCCGCCTGCTCACCAATCTGTATCTCTCCGCCATAGCCCGCCCACCGAGAAGCATGCCGCAAAGACACGCATCCGACCTCAGAGCACCACTCTTAGTTCCCCCAATCCACCCGCCAGCGACAAGGCGAACCCACCTTCGAGTGTTTCGCCCAAGATAACGAATAAGAATAGCTCTGGAGAAAGCAGTGATGCGGGCAGGTGGTTTGAAAACACCAACAACAATGCCATCCAGGGTAACACATCGTTTGCCGATAGTAGGTCCTAACCCGCTCTCTTCGGTCAACAATAGCTGATACGACCAGCAGATGATCCACCTTTCTTCCTCCGCAACTCCTCCTCTTCAGGAACTCCCCCAGAAGGTTACGATGTGCGCCCCGCCCCTTACCGTCAACAATCGACTTCGATGCCATACCGGCCCAACCTTGCGCACCTTGGCACAGACGGGAGCAGCACTGAAGAGTTCAGAAGTGTGATAGATGATCTGACCGTTGCGAACAAGAAATTGAAGCAGAAGCTAAAGAAATACGAGAAATTGTACGATGCCCATCTTCAGGATGAAAAGTTGTTCGAGGTGAGGTTCCACGGATTGCCTGATCATAAGAAGAAGGAATTGGAAGATACTCTGCGCACATTTGCTGCCAATCTTGACGACACCTCACATAACGCCAACAGTTTGGCTGCACCGTACCCTACCACACTGGATCAACATAAGACGTCGTCTCTCAATTCTCGTTTTGCAGAGTCTGGCTATGCATCAATGCCGGCATCGGGTCAATATTCTAATGCTCCCTCGGGTCAGACAACGACACCATCCGGTCACAACAGTGATCGACAGATGTCCAGATCACAGTACAGTCGCCAACAACAGAGCATTCGATCTTACCTACAAGACATTCCGCCAGGCCTCTTGCCGAAGCACAATGCGGCAATGTCAGACAAGACCAAGAAGAAATTAATCGTTCGTCGCCTGGAGCAAATCTTTGCTGGAAAGCATTCCGTACCTGGACATCACCCGCAACAAGCGCAACAAGAAGAAGTAGCGCAGTCCGCGGCGACTGCTGATCGTGAGGCCAAGGAAGCAACCGGTCAACCATTCCGCAAGGAAGGCTTGCGGGAAGCTCGCATAATGCCAATCCGCTCCGAAGACGATCACACATCTGCCCATTCTTTTGGTACCCAAAAGTTGCGCCCCTCCATGGCTGACCAAGGATCCGGTTCCCCGGATCAGCGGCCCACTCGACCCCTCGATCTGGATCCCTATCGTGCTCAGGTGCCTGCAGAGAACATGGAGTATATTCGCCACCTAGGTTTTACCCCCCCAGATATGGAGTCTGAAGTGTCACCAGAAGAAGGTCACGGCTGGCTGTATCTCAACCTCCTGATTAACATGGCGCAGCTCCACACGATTAATGTTACCCCGAGCATCGTGAAAGAAGCAGTCCAGGAGTACAGTTCCAAGTTCGAGCTGTCGCACGATGGCCGCAAGATAAGGTGGAAAGGTGGCATCGATGTCACCAAGAACAGTGACAGTTCCTCAGAACGACTGAGTAACTATTCACCCTACGATCTATTGGCTGAAACAAGCTCCGGGTCACCTTCCAAGCGCATGAAGACCGAACACAGTGGGCATAGCATCGATTCATCTTCCGTGGACCCAGAACAGGAAGCACGACGTATGGCACGTGCAGCAAAAGAGAGAGACCAAAACAAGGTGGCTTACACTCCACTGTTTTTCCACAAGGAGGACTCGGACGATGAGAATGATATTTACAATATCGACATCTCCTCAAGCAACTCACCTTATCTTGCGCAACAACGAGGTGACTCGTCAGGTTTCGCCAGTTCAGCAATGAGAAGCTCCTCGTCCCGGAAGAGGCGCGAAGACGGTCCAATTATATTCTACAACAAGGCTAAATTCTGCACCGATCTGAGCGGCGACCGAAAAGGCTTCTCCGTTATTAATGCCGGCTCATATAAAAGTCTTCCCACTCAACCACTCGGAGTAGAAGCTCCCGTCTACACTCGAAGTGCCGCGCGTCGTCATTTGGATAATCCTTCTGGAATAGGGGAGTTGAAGGGTTCACGGGATTCTGAACCCATGGACTTAGATCTGGATCCTAAGGGTGCCCGCACAACATCAAGTGAGGGCAGCATAGGGTTTTCGCCCGAGGCGCTTCGTGGTGACTCTGGTGACGACAGTCCGGATGTCATGGAGTTCGAGGCCTCTGGGCTAGGAGGGGTGCAACCAGATGATAATTTCTCAATCAAGGTCAGGCGATCTCAGCAATATGAATCACTTGCACAAGGTCAACACGAAGCTAGAAGATCAAATTTATACCCCAAACTCATCCAGGATGCATTGAACGACCGAACCGCAAGTCAAAAAGAAAGAGATGCCAACCAACCCATCGTACGAGAAGATATTTTGTCTGCCTCGCGTAGAAGCTTACCGAGTTCGGCATTGCCGCCTGCATCATTCATGCCATTTGACTCTACTTCATCTGGCGATGTTGATTCAGACCTGGAATCAGACGTTTCATCTGGCCCTTCCACATCGAGTTCCTCAAATCGGGATTTTGACACTGAAATACATCTTGTCAACTTTTCACCTAACAACCAAGGCGGTCATGGTGAGAACAATGATGAAGAAGATGGGTCATCTGGATCGGAAAGCGATACAGATAGCAGCATTGACTTGCTTGCTACAGCACGGAGACTGGTACCTAACACGGTGTTAGCCAGTGAAAGAGAGTATGACGCCGATTTAGCTGAGCGACTTGCCCATGAAATTCCGGCCGGAAGTTCTGCCGCGACTGCTGGTGGTGGAAGCGGCTTCAACACTCCCGTGAGCAGGCAAGACCAGGGAACTGAGGATGGCGGTAGCTCCAAACGTCCAAGCAATGCAAGCGGCAGTGCCTCGACACGCGCAAAGAACCTGAAGCGAACCAGAACGAGTGATGGCATGGCGAACACACAAAGAAAGAGATGACCAGATTAAAATGATTTTACTAAGGCATATCTCTTATCCACTTATTTTCCTGTTCATATTCCAGAGCTGAATACTTTATGTGGAATGCATTTGGTGGCGTTTTCCTATTGCCTTTATACCCCCCCCCCCGCTGTACGCGCTTCACGCAATTTGCTAGATTTCCGAATAAAAGAAATATATATATTGTTCTCCCCTGTTGCGAAATTACAACGTGTTTGGTGTCGTGTGCTCCTGTGATTGCACCATTGCAAGGAATTCACGTGGACTGGGGCCATAATTATTCATCTAGGGGATAATTTACATGATTTCATTGCAAAAGGTTCCTCTACGTATTCGAGACATATTGTACAACAGGCAGCTAGGAGAACAGGCAAGAGAAGCCCTTTACTCTAGGCCAAAAAACAACGACCCAAGTTGAGAGGCGTGCTCTTCGCCGTTCAGTTTCTCCAGCAGCATCTACATTTTAGGTACCATTACTCAGAGATCCGTACAGAAGTGTTAAGTGGATGATTCCCATAGGACCGGATAGATGAGTGCTCCACGCCCATTCCCTCAAAGCCTAGGGCTACTATGTTTCAAGAGGGGGATAGTATCCTGTCGCTCTGGTCCGTCTCAGGGCTGCTCAAGTCGACAGCGCTCTGATTGTAACCGTTGGATTGTGTCCCCTGCTCTGCCCTCGCAGTGCTCCACGCGCCGAGTCTCTGCGCAACCCAGTCCTTCCAGGCCGCGATTCTCTTCGCACCCTCGGCAAAGGTCTCCATCTTCCAGAGCTGCCGCATCGCTTCTCCGAGTTTTCCCTTCCGCGCGTCGTCGGACTCGCGTAGGACGTCTTCGAGGATACGGAGGGTGAAGTTATCGGGCTCGACGCCGCTGTTGTTCATGTCCTTGAGGAGGTGTTCGATGTATGTGAAAGAGGAATGCTGGAGCCAGGTGTTCATGATCAAGAGGTTGTAGAGTTGGGTGGAGGCGCCCAGTGCGTACGACGAACGTCCGAGCGACTTCATCGTCGGCAGGATGGAAAATGCGAGTGGAGATGAGGGGAAACGTTTGTTGAGGAGGCGCGTGGCATATACCAAGTGCGATGGATAGTTGGGCAACAAAATGCGTGTTTGAGACTGTAATTGGCCCTCCGCGGAACCTGACCGATCGGAATTGGTAGTGTTAGTCGATGCCGTAGCATGTTTGCCCCTCAGAGAGCTCGTTGGCTTTTTGGTAGGTTGTTGCTCGCTGTCCAGGTCCAAACTTCGGATCATGCTGAAAACCTCGCGTTCCAGAATGTCCCAGACTTCTCTGTCGGTCTTTGCATGATCGAACAGACCTCGTACCCGAGCCTTCTCTGCGTCTTGCATTCCCTTCCTCTTCGTTGTCTCCGCCTGGGTTTCCTGCGCCGCTTTGCGTCGAGCTGCATCGTGCTCTGGCTTCAGTATCCGTTCGGCTATTGTCTTCAGATTCTCGGTCGGCTTTCTCGACAATGTCTTATGCGTTTGGTTGGCGGGCAAACCAGCAAGGACGGAATCGAACACAGCATCAAGAGATGCCGAATCTGAATCGGGGGTGTTCTCTTCGTCCTCCTCGTACCACTCGTCGGCGATTTGATCAATCTCATGGGAGAAAGGTATCTCGCTGCTTGATTTGTGCTCGTCCGTCGTTTGGAACTTTTTGTACAGCTTCTCGAAAGCAGCGCGCTCGGATCCCGTAATGGTGGTTCTGCGTGGCGACCTTTCGTCTTCGACAACTGACAATTGGTTGTCAACGACATTGTCTAATGGCAGATCGATGTTCTGCCTATGGTGCGATCCCGCATTGCGGCGTCCAACCGGGAATCCCATAGGATTCCATTGCTGAATTGTCGCTGTTTGGTACAGAAATGGTACGAGGTTTTTAGAACTCGAGAAGGTAGCAGGCATGCGAGACCGCGAGAAAGCGCATAATGTATTCTTAGAAACAGGCATCGATCTATATTAATAACCAATGCATAGGATACGGGAAATGATGACACTTGCGGGGGGCGTGAATCTGAGGAACAGGCGTGATGGATGAGGATGCTATCAAAAATCTGTACAGGTGGACCGTGCACTTGCTTTCGGTGTTCGATCGCTCCCATTGGTCAATGGTGGTTCGACTGCAAATAGTTATGGAGGCACAGAGGGTGGGAGGGTGGAATGAAACATCAGATATCACCCCACCGGTAGAAATTCGTTCATAAGATACTCCGTACATTTCCTTCTGAAATGTTGTAGCTAATTCACTCGCCAGAGAGTTATGAGCTAAATTGATGAAGAGTAGAACGTCGTGCGACGTCACTTTTACTTGCGTGAACAGCAATACTGGCAGCAGGATTGGTGCAAGGCTACCGTTGTTTGATACACCCATCCCCATGAGACTACAAGGTCTCCCACCCTCCATTGTTAATGTCTCCCTCTAATCGGCGGGCGATTAAACTCTGAATACCGCCTTCGAGCCAGACCTTCCTCAGCAGAACATCATAGCGTTTTGGATTCAAGAATAATTGATGGTGTCTCCTTAATGTAGGATCGACTTCCCCATGCTTATCCAGATAGGGGGCGACTGCCCAAGTCCCGTTGTTCTGATTGAGGAACAAAACCATACACTTGCGTATGTTGATGAAGAGTCCGATGTTACCACCGCATCTAAGATTCACTAGGTTAGCTATGGTCATGGTTTCGGCATGAGATTTGACTTACTTTAGTTGGTGTTTGTTGCAGCCGCCCTTATTCTTATCGGTCATGCAACAGACACCTTGACTGCACATGATCTCTCCACAGAAAAGACAAACGCATGGGTCGGTAAGCTCTCTTCCAGTAGTTGGGCACTTTCTCCGTATAGCCTCGTCGGTGAGGGCATCATAATTCTTAGGTAGCCCAACCAGCTCAAATATTGCCGGATGTGACAGTGATATCGATGTTTGAGATCGCTGTCTTCCCTCCCGTGCCCAAGCCCAGTGGCGTATCCATCCGGCTACCATTGAGCGTGTAGCATGACCTGCAGCAGACTGTTCACCAAAAGATGCAAATAACTCATGCAACGAAGGAAGCTTGAGTAAGGATGATAGTCGGTCAAGCTCTGGTCGATCTACCTGATCGAAGGGTATATGGGGAAGATCTACACCATAACGAACATGCATGAGGATTGCCGACTTCCGGATGAATGACAAGGCATACGTTGACATCATCTTATAGATATAAGACATGTAATGGGGTGCCATGAATGATGGAGGGATCTTCAAAGTGTCGAGGTCCAGGCAGACTTCCGTGTTGTCTGCGCGCGCAACATCGAATACGCAGGTGACGAATAAAAGCATGTTATGTGCTTCTTGGTCGGTGAAGCTGGTCTTGGCCGTTTGGTCAGAAACATCAAGTTGTTCCCATTCTTGGTCTTTATCCGGTGCTATTACTGCCGTTCGTTCAGTTGTGAAAGCCAATGCAACTCGGACCAGTTCTGCGATGTAACAGACACGCATGATGTGGTGAATGTCCAGTTCCAGGGCGGGAACAACGCAAGCAGAGCACTCCGAGAGGAAGATGAAAGGGTCCTGAAGCAGAAGAGGGGGTATTCCTTTCAAGTCGTACGGTAACGTGCTTGGATCGAAAATATTCGGATGCCCAATGAAAAGCTGGTGAAGTTGTCGAGCCTGGGTTTCTAGATATTCCGCCATGGTCTTGCCTGAGCCTTGATTCCGCAAACTCCCGATGGCAATATATGAAGTGATAGTTTCTGAAAAGATGCGCAGATGGGTCAGAGACTGGGGAGATATCTTATCGAGTAAAGTGCCTTTCATCGATTCCGATTGTACCCCTCGTTGAGCAATTTCAATGGCAGAAATAGAATAGCCGAGAGCATTTGCTAGCGCATCAGTATAAATGAGATCCTCAGAAGCGTTTGATATGAGGGCTGGGTAAGAGAAGGTGGAGTGAATTGAGTTGACACGGAATGTGTCTCTCAAGCGTTGATAGATTCTTAGAAGTTCCAATATTGGAAAGTTCTGGGTAGTCGTAGGGCTTGATTCGGACGGAGGGACAATCGAACCTGGCTGATCTTCATTTTGAATTTGAAGGAAAGCTGGGACTTGGAAACGGTGTTGAACGGGTGGTTGAGAAGCTGGTATGTTGGTGAAAGTAGATTTCACCATCTCTGGCAGTCGAGACGCGACCGGAAGTATAAAGTCCTGAGATGCATATTTATACAGTGCTCTGTGCTGTTGCGTGAACGTGGAAGGAATATCCGCGTGTTGGTCCTCTTGCTTCTGACTTGGCTGTGTAATGTGCTCGGCTACTTGTGAACTTATCCAATCTTCAAACGATGTCTGTGTGCTCAAAGAACCCGGATAGGCAATTTTCTGTCCTTTCCAAATGATGGGCAGGAAAATATTGCCTAGCGCTTTACAGAGGGGGCACATGAATTCTTTGAATTCTGGACGTTCAGGGTGATTCCGTGCAATTTGGCTGACATGTCGTCTTTGTGTCGCTTGCAAATACACCTCAAAACAGCTGTAGTGCATGATATGCCCGCATCCCGTAGTCACTGGGCCCCGTCTAGTCTGGGCACAGGGAAACCCGCGCCCCAGATCTTGTCGCTCCGTGACTATGCTGTCCCCGGTGGAAGTCACCTTGATGACTGTACGCCTGTTTCTACTGGCTACTCCAAACGGCCGGATACCGTCAGCTGAACGATCCAGATTTTCAGGGGTCTGCTGAACCTCGTTGACCCAGTCGTCGTCTTGGACATCTGTAACCCTAAGAATTGTGCTTTCAGAGACGAATCCAAACGTGCCGTAGAGGCGCAGATCATTCGTCTCCTCCTGGCACAGAATACAAGTCCCGCACGGATATTTTATGACTTTCTCTTCTTCAGTCGCGGTTCCACTGGCTTCATCTTCTAGATCACTGAAATCCTCCCCTCCCCAGTCGAAATCTTGGCTGGCCATGAATTTTCCTTGTTGTTCTTTGAAAGACGCCATAACTCGTGCCTGTCTTTCCAACGCCTGCTTCTTCTTCAATTCCTTCTCGTGCACAGTCACCGAGGCAGGTGAAGCAGTGTCCATTCTGTCGGTCGGCATGTGAAGAGACTCTGACGCTATTATAAAAATACTTTGCTGGCGCTGCTTGGAACGGTGAAGAATCAACGTTATTTTCGGTTCGCAAGATCGGAACTCTTCCTTTTCCAATAGTGTTTTCAGAATTGAAAGAATAGTGGGATGACCAGGAAGGCCGACATTTGCGTGCTTAGTGAGGATAGCTGTAACTAGAGAATTCGAGCCTGTTTCGTCCCAAGATTTTTGCTCCGAATTATCTTCGAGAATTGCTACAAGTAGTAGTTGTAAAACGAACTGAAGATATGTTTCTACTCGCGTTATCGGAATGCTTGGTGTTGCAGTAGGGGCGACGATCGCATAGCCTAGTAGGTAGTATATGATCTGAGTGAAAAGTGAAGTTCTGGTGAAGCCAGAGAGGTCCTTGAAAAGACCATCAGGGATCGACCGAAGCTTTGGTTCGAAAACGATGTCACTAGGCGCCTTTCCAGTTTTCTTGGCCATGTGATTCTTGTAAATCGTTTCAGCTTCCTCGCGTTGGTTTCGGTTGTAGTGGTGTATGTACGGGTCGATGAGCTCAATATACTGTTCTTTCAGCTCAAATGTGCCAGTATCTGACAACCCCTCAGGTGGTCTGAAATTTGTCATTTCAGAAAGAACGTCGGAAAATTCGTCCGCGCTCTGAACTTTGTCGCACAAGCGGCTCGTCATATCAGAAAAGGAAAGCGGCTTGAAGCAGAGTACGTGAGCAATGTCTCTGCGCATTGTCGCTGTCTGTGTATCCATGTCATCATCGACGGGAACTAGAGACGTACGGTCGGTGAGAAGAATTATCAGCAGATGCACAAAGTCCTCAACAACATCCAAGGTGTGGCTGTCTTCAATTCCATGTTGATTGTTGTTGTTGTATGCTCCGCTCATCCAGCCTAAGATTCCGTAACGGTCAATCATTGTGGCCAAGAATACTGCTGGCTCGCATATAACCAGTGCTGTCTGCAGGAGAAAGATATCTCGCTGATATGAGACATCGCGTTGCGAAACACTTCTGTATTGAGTCATCTGATGACGCAAAGTGATGCCGTTTCTGACCCAGATCCCTGCCCTCATCTGGGCTAACCAGGCGCATACCCTGAGAGGGAAGTCGAAAAGTGCGAGCAGGTATTCAGTCGAGGAGAAGTCAGGAATATTGACGGCTAGCGGTGAGTTCGGATCCTGGAGTTCTGAGTGCGAAAACAGCAGCAAGCCCAGTAAATGGTCTCGAGGCATACTACGCGCTCGATCTAATAACCACGAAAGCGTATAGTGAAGAGCATGGTGGAAACTCATGGGTTCTTTGGACACAACGTAATCCACGATCTTGTATGTAGGCCCCAAATATGTTGCCGGTTCCGCATCGAACTCGAACACCTCAAGGTTTTTGAACCTCGTTTCTGTCTTGAGCTCTGTTTGATCGAAGCGATGACGCTCTGAACCTATTGAATTGATGATAGTGACTTGAGCACTCGCACGAATGGCACGCCGAATGCTTGTGGGATCTTCGTCACTCCGCCACGTGAAAGCTTCAGAGAACTGTCGACAAAGCTTATTTATCTCACGAGTGATCAGAGACGCACTAATCCAGGCTTCCGTCTCATATTCCAGATGTTCGCCAACCGCACGTACGTTTGGACATATCCCTTGATGGAGCTTGACGAGATCAAGGAATTGTAGAATGTAACGACCCTCTTCCCTTATGCGCTCTTGAACGTGGTCAGACCCAAGTAGATATTTCATATCGAGGAAGAAATGGTACATGCGTCGATTGGTGACAGCACCTTGTTCAAACGCAAGTGTGGCCTTGGGGTCGACATTCCACGGATACCCTACTTGACGGGTGGTCAGGAATGTATACAGGATGGCCATAAGATTTGTCAGGAAATTGCCGCGTTCAACTATCTCGGCGGTTATTGATGGGGTTGTGAGCATCTGCAGCGAAAGGTTGATGATGGAGTGATCCGGCTCACGATCCGCGATGAGATATAGCTGAGCCAGTGCTGTATATACACCTGCAAACCTTAGTCCCAATAGCCGCTTGAACTGTGGGATTGTGACCACAGTGCTGATAAAGACATCTCTCACGCCTATGCGCAGACTTTTCCACATTCTGAGATCGTAAAGTATCAAGTGGTCGAGGCGTAAACGCTGCCAGATATCTTCATGTGCGGGAACCCCTGATCTCTTCCCATAGCCCTCGGGTTTCTCAAGCCAATACTGTTGTGGACGAGACGGACGCAGAGGGAGGACTCTTGTACGGGGGGTCTCTGGAACATGCATCGACGGTTCGACATGACTCAGCGCAGGTGCCCCGACCATCGGTTCACTGTCAGAGTCTGCTGGCGTCAGATTTGGGTTTCGTCGTCGCCCAGAGGTATGAGACTGTTGTTGTGGCGGGAGGGGTGGTGGTGGATAGCCCGCTAGAGTTGCCTCGGAAATCTCAAGTGCCTCATCCGGACTTTCATACGGTTCCATCTCTACATCGCCGTCGTTGTCTTGACTTAAAATATCGTCGATGTCCATCTCTTCTACACCATCTCTGGCGCCTCCCTGTTCCTCGTCGTCTTCATCAGATGCAGTAGTGTCCCCATTATTGGCATTGCGACGCCGGTCTCGTTGCGCTTGAAATGGTGGTTGAACTTGGATGTATCTGTGATATCCACCCATGTGGACCTCCATCTCCTCGACTTCATGATCGTCGAGCCCATCTTCACCAATGCCCTGGTGAGATGCCTCGCTCCCCACTCGCCAGGGCTTGAGCAATTCTTCGCATACCACCCGCCGAAGTATTTGGTTATCTTCACCGACACTGCAACCTGCGATGTCGGATATCCATTCAACGATTGTACCTCCCATCTGCTCTCGGAAGGTGTCTCGAGCTGAACGAATGGTGACCGTCAATTTGATATCTTCGATTATCTTTGCCATTTTGAGAAGTTCGGGCACATTCTCTGACGTTTTGATCGTACTTCGCCCGACTGCATCGACTTCGTGCGCCTTGGCGAGACCAAAGGACTGTTTCTGTTTACAAGCTCGAGCAACCTGATCCCGCACATCGTTGACTGTATGTTTCTCATCATTCCATAGAACCAGGGCAAAAAGTGGTTTAGCCTCCGGAAGATCACCCGAGCCGTACCATTTAGACGTGAGTCTTGATGTCCGCTCATCTTCTAGGATTGACTGCTCGGTTTTGGGCAATCGCAATTGCTCGGGGGAGCACGAAAATACGTCTATGAGGTAGTCCAGGGCTCTGGAAATGGTCATACGTATGCTCTCAAGAATTTCGTCCGGCAGTAATGATCCTTCTCTTGCCTTCCCGGCCGCTTTCGAGCCTGGCCCTGGAGCGGCGGAATGAATATTGCAATGTACGGGTCGGACCCAGGCTTCATCGTCACCACAGTCGCAGCATCCCGAATTTCCCGGCGATACGCTAACGTAAACTTGGTGTCCCTCATGGTCCGATGCATCAAAGCAGCGAGCGCACAGCACGCAAGTATCATCCGCGGTGCAAGTCTTGCACCGATAAGTAGCCTCGCCACTCTTAAAGATATGCCCGCATGGTTTCCCTCGTGCTGCTTCCGTATACTCGGCCCCATCTACAGCGCCCTGTGCATCGCGAATGCTCCAAGTAGCCTCCGGATCGGTTGGATGCCCGCGTGGGAAGAGAAATGGTAGGTACTCGTCATGTCCTGCGAGCGCCCGGAACAGGGTTTGGAGAAGTTCTCGCCGTGCTGCATCGGTAAAGTCATACCCATGTCGCTGCGGAAGCTCGCGCAGGTGTTGACATAGCTTTTGCTCCTGTAAAGAAATGAGCATCGTGGACGATGGCAGAGGTGAGTGTGATGAGGCGGGGTCGTTCTGTCGAAGCGGAGGACAAGGAGTAATGGTGCAGATATCGGGAAATAGCCTCTATGCCCCGCGCTCGTGGACCGGCCACCGTTCGGAGCTGTCAAAGGTTGAGGATTAGAAGTGTGGTTGGGCTGTGTCGCGTTGTTGCGAAGACTTGCAGGTGCTGGTCAATCATGCAGCGGCGAATGATAATCGTCATTAATAGCTTCCGCGCGGCAAAAGCGGCTCCTGGCGGCGTGTCCACACACTTTGGATACTGGACATCGTCACATGGGGATTATATGCTTTCAATAGCAATATCAGTTGAAAATGGCTTATGAGAGGTTGAATATTTATATCACGCTGAGACGACAGTTGAGTTGTTGTTGTACTTCTTACTATCAATGATCCAAGCCTGCGTACTCACTTTGATTCAACATAGTTCCAACACGTCCACGACTTTATCAACTTCGAGATATAGTATGTGCACCTTAGTAGAAAAGACTATTCGGGAAAGAAACCCACGATAGTTTTATTAGTAGACAGGCCGAGACAGCATTGCTACTTGCACGCCTTCTTGTAGAGTACAACGGTTTACATGGGCATGATCTCAAGGGTCTAGCTGCGATCAGAACCTCGAGTTGGTTCGCCAAATCTTCCACAGTTGCGCAGATCCTCTCGTTCATTCCCCCGCTTATGTTCTGACCATTCGCATCGATGCTTATTCCTCATCGGACTGCTCCATGTAACGCTGCTTGATGTCCTTCCATTGCCGCTATGTCGAAGATCAGCAGCCGGAACGCCGAGAATGAATGGGATGTGTACTTACACCCTTGTTGACAGAATCCCAAATTTTATCCGATCCGGTATCAAAAGCCCTGATATTGTCTTAGCCCACGGTCGCGCCGTCATCGGGTTTCCAGCACGTACAGTTGCAATGCGAAAGCCGAGAAAAAGACCGTGCCTAGCATGGTGGTATTCCGTCGGAGAAAGACGCTACGATTGACTGTCAGTATCGTTCCATCTAGGTTGTCTGCGTAGCTGAGGAAACTTGCTTGTAGATGCTGGATGCAAGCTAGTGATGGTATTGTTAGCAATGCATGGCAGAGCAAGAGGACTCTAGATTCGATCAATGGACTTACACCTGCCATTTTTGGTGACTGGGTTTCAGTGAGATGTAGGAAGATAGAACAGGGTGGATGGGCGGGCGGGCGGTGCTTGAAAGGTGATGTATCGTAGTTGCGCGGGTTATGAAGTTGAAGTTGCAAAACCCGCGAGGCCGCCCAGGGCAATTCGACTTATGGGTCGCGTGTGATTGGTCCAAGGCCCGGGCGATTCCGCTAACTACACTAAATCTACCTCTAAGTCTACACGTTAGGGACCCCACTGCTGTGCACACATCATATTACTCGTATCTTCTGTAAATCATTTACCAGACGTGAACAACGCACAAAACCCCATCAGGTACTTATTGTGGGATCTCACCACAGAACGATCGACGTGTGGCTGCTAGGCACCATCGGCTCACCAAGAGGGTGGTAATCGCCAGTTTCTTCGATATACTAAAGGCATACATGCCCTGCACAAGCTCGCGATCTACACGATGCCGACCATTGAGACACCCACGGTCTCCAAATCTGGTATTACGACCAACGCGTCGGGTGAACGCCATATTCCCGCCTCCAAGCGTGCAGATGGCTCTACACGGAAAGAAATACGTGTGCGACCTGGTTATCGTCCTCCCGAAGACGTCGAGGTTTACAAAAACCGCACAGCGGAAGCATGGAAGAATAGGGGGAAAGGCGGAGTACCAGGTGCCGAGTTGCTGAACACAGAAAGCGATACGTCCAAAGCTAGCGGTACTGCAAACAAGAATGCTAAGCGACGCGAAGCCAGGAGAAAAGCAGCCGCTACTGTGACAGAGGAGGAAAGCAAAGAGAAACATGCAAATTCTACTTCTAAGGAGATTCAAGATACTGGTGACATCCCTCAACCAGTCGATCCTGAGCTGGAGAAAGAGAAAGAAGCGAAGAAGTTGCTCAAAAAGTTGAGACAGGCTCGTGAATTGAAGGACAAGAAAGATAAAGGCGACGCACTACTACCAGAGCAATTCGAGAAAGTCATCAAGATCAACGAGCTCATTAGGCAACTAGAAGGGCTTGGATTCGATTCAAGCGGCGAGAAGAAGATTCAAACCTGATACCACCAGACCTACGGACGAAACTGTTCACAACAGATCTTTGATGCGGAGTTGTATGAATTGATCATTTTACCGTAACTGTCCCTTGAGAAGGCACCAGTGTTTCTGGTTTGAGATCATTTCCCCACCAACTTACAAGTTACTTCCTGGCGCGGCACAAGAGCCGCGTTGTCTTTGGTCCCATGGACCTCACGCACAGACTAGATAGCATCACCACATACTATATCTTACAGCAACCCCCGATGTAGTAGAAGCGGAACCTGATGCTATCTCTTCTCCACTGCATGTGTGGCAGTTGCGGCCGGGGCGAATCATTATATCCGCATCCTGAAGGCTTGCGTATTATACGCAGGTGATTCTTCTTGATCCAATGAATCCGCAAGAGCTGCCTCCTGACTTGATGGGCATTTTTGGAGGCTATATCAGAACGATCAAATGGGTGAATGCGCATGGCTGACGTTTCAAACACGAAGCATCATATGGTTTTGCACACGTTTACTTCGTCCACTACATAGAGTCGCGCTCGGTGTTATACTACTTGACAGGGTTCTGCACAGAAGTCATTGAAACATCATCTTGATGTCAGAATACCTGGATTATTTGTTTCTTTTATACTACATCAGTGTCCAGCATCTATCCGAATAATGATGCATTGCTTGGACGTCGTATCATAAAGCCCAAACTCATTTACTGTCCTCAAACACATCTCCTCGAGCCGAGCTTCAATAGTCACCCGTCCTGAATTCGGGTCGGGGTGGGGAACGTAAAGTGTGGAATCTTGCTCCACCGAGCTTTCCTCACGTTGGAATGCCTTTGTCATGCGCCCTAGCAAACCCTTTTTGGGCTGTTTCCCTTGCGAACCTATGGGTTTCGGCTGAAATTGGCTTGAAGATGGACCACCCGAACCAACCATCAGATTTTCCATGAGTACACGCTCCAGCTCCTTGATAATCGCTGGCGGTTTCCAAAATTCGGTTTTGTTGAGCGGTCCTGCCAATCTTATGATCTGTGGCTTTTCTTCTGAAGATAATCCTTGGACCTCCACATGTTCGTCATCCTCAGTAGCAAAGCTGAAGTCTGATTTCTCTGTCACTGAGCTAGAGTTGAGGATGTCGGAGGGTAACATGACAATCGTGGTCTGCGCAATGCCACGGAGGGCTTGGTCTTCGATGAGGGGTATGATGGCATTGTCAACGATGGCCCGTATGTGCTTTGCCCGTACAAGTGTCAGATTATCGAGAATATGTTGACCCCGAGAGAGTGGCAGTCCAGCATTAATGGAGTCTTCGTAGGATGGTAACGCTGTTTCCTTTCCGTGCTGCGACATTTTGCACGGTTGAATTGAAATGCTCAGATGTACGTGATTTGTGATAGGTAACAATGGTATATCAGGTCCGAAGTGATCAACAGAGACAGGGAATGTGTAGACGAGTAGGTGGCGGGAAAAAGAGGGGGAACCGTAGGAACAACATCAGGCCAGCTTGTTGTCGGCAGATTTCCAAACAGATTCAGCCTCGCGGAGTAGACTGATCCCTTCTTTAAGCCGGATGCATTTTCCGATATATTGACCCATGAACGGGTACTTCAATGATAAGGTTCGACTCATGGTTGGGCGTCCGCTGCCTCAGTTAGGTCACCGCATATGTCGACTTACCGTCCGACTGTGTACCTTAGTATAGGAACTAGCCAAACTAGGCAACATTCCGGAAGAATCGAAGCATACCATTGTAGGAACCGGAAATGGATGTGCTGCGCCCACCCCGAGCAGCATAACTAAGTAGGTCCGAGACAAACTCACTTCATGTCATGTGCTTCTCCTTCGAATAATCGATACCCAAGTACCTGGCAATGGGCCTCCTTCTAGGTCACCGAAGCAGAGTGGCGCCGGGCTTAATAGAGCACGTGCAGTTAACAAGCTCTCTTTAACAAGGATAATGAATTACTATATTGTGGCTTATGCCCCCATGCTCCCCGCAAGGCTGATCCTGGGGTTACTTATCGCGGATCGCTCGGTTCCCTCAGCCAATCATGACTACCTAGGTCTGCATTGCTTGGAAGCTCACCCCATCTATGGTGTCAACAATATTATCACCCCTTCGCACGGTTCAAACCCGACTGCCTAACACCAAGGCGTACCTGTTTGGCCACTGAGGCTATACGGCATCTTCAACCATCTTCAGTCACCAATATGCTCTTGACCGGTGCCGGATTTGTCCAAGCGTCATACTCTTCCCTAATGGCTGGAAACGATGTCAAAGCTGCTCTCCAAGAATCCTTCCAGAGCGTGTATATATCTTTCCTCCTTGTTCCCTTGATTGTGAAACCAATTTCTGGTCTCACCAGCTAATCTCTGTACAACTCAGAGTTACAGCCTCGTCAAATCACAAAGCCTACCCCAATAAACATAATCTAGATACTACTTACCCTCCCCTTCAAGGACTGATCGACGACACAATGTGGTACCATGTCGCTGAACCCAATTCCTACCTCGTGATAACGGGTGTAGGGATTGACAAAGTACTCATCAAGAAGAAGGTACGTCTGACATGCTTATCCCCTGAATTTGATGAGCACCACTTCTTCCGGCAAGGTCGTGAACACAATCACTCCCTCTGTAGTTTTTCACATTGCTAACGACGTTTATTCAAAGGCCTTCCTGTTCCCATTCCAGAAAGTCTCCAAAATAAGCATTACACCTTTCGACTTCTCGATGAACATCCAAGCAATGACAATCGAAAAGTTGAAATTCAGCCTTCCGGCAGTCTTCACCATCGGCCCTCAAGACACTAGGGAGGCATTGGAGAAATATGCCGTACTTCTGACAGGCGAATCGGATGGCAAAGCTACTCAACCTGCATCCAAGGGCGCTGTCGCCGTTGCAGCTGGCCGCAATCATGTACAAGATATCGTCAAAGGTATCATAGAGGGAGAAACACGCAGTATTGTTTCCACTATGACTATGGAAGAGCTCTTCCGTGAGCGCAAAGTCTTCAAGGACAAAGTCATACAACAAGTACAAAGCGAATTGGACCAGTTTGGACTTTGTTGCTATAACAGGTAAGCAATCTATTCAACTGCTTCTATACATTTTATGCTTGATATTGATTCGTGTATTCTAGCAACGTAAAAGAGCTTCAGGATACGCCCGGCTCCGAATACTTTGCCTTCTTGTCACGCAAAGCCCACGAGGGTGCCTTGAACCAAGCAAAGGTTGATGTTGCTGATGCACGCATGCGTGGTGAGGTTGGTGAAGCAGAGAAGCAAGGAAAGACCAAGCAAGAGGTGGCAAAGATCCATGCTGCTACTGCAGTATTGGAAACCGAAAGGAAAGGCGAGAAAGCTACTGCTGACGCCAAGTTGACCGAAAAGGAGATCAGCATCGAGAAGGAGCTTAACCTCGCCCGTATCAATGCTCAAAGAGAGGCGGAGGCTCGGGATGCAGAGCTCAATACCAATGTAGAGAAGAAGAAGGCAGTCATGGAACTCGAGCGCCTTCGAGCGACGACCGTGACACAGGCAAAAATCGACAAGGAGTCATCTCAAGAGAAGGCGGATGCCGAACTGTATGCTCAGGAGAAAGCAGCCGAGGGCCAGAAGTTTACACAGATGGCAGAAGCCGAAGCAGCAGCTTTCCGGCTCCTGAAAGATGCTGAAGCAAGCAACCAAGCCAAAGAGCGCGACGCAGAGGCTAACTTTTATGCTGCCAAACGTGCTGCAGAGGCCAACTTCTTCAAACAGGAACGCGAGGCTGAAGCTCGATTGATCACTCAACAACGTGAGGCGGAGGGACTGTCTGCCATGGCAAAGGCATATGGCGACATGGCTGGCGTCCTCGGGGGCCCGCAAGGCCTATTGCAGTACCTCATGCTGCGGGACGGCACGTATGAGTCACTTGCGCAAGCAAACGCGAAAGCTATTCAGGGATTGCAGCCTAAGATCAATGTTTGGAACACAGGTTCGCCAGGAGATGGCACGGCAGACCCAGCAGCGCCGATCAGGAATTTATTCCAGTCTCTCCCACCACTTCTCAGCACGATTCATGATCAGACCGGGATGCAGCCGCCCTCGTGGCTTGCCCAAATGCCACAAGAGCAGCTGAACGGTCACAATCCAAAGACCTTGACCTAAAGGATAGCAACGACACTCGGAGAAAAGGTTTGCAAATCAGCTGGCTATCAACATTTCCTTTGTTTGATTTTTAGACATGATGTATCTATACCCACTTCAATGTTTCTGTCATCCGATCTCGAATAGTGTTGCTCAAACTCTCACTACTCCATAATCTGTGGACTAAGAGGAGTCGACTTAATCTCTACATCAAGATTCTCATCAAAGTACCTTATGTACCTATAGAATGTGTTATTATGATTTTCCCAGTCATTTGCCCGTGCTTATTTGCGATAAAGCGATACACGTTTGAATATGGTCCATATTGGGCCACTCAGATCGTGTAGATCCCGAGCGAAAGGTATTGCCTATCCTGACACCGCGGAGCCAGAACGCGATCCCACAGATCAATTTGTACCCTCGCTTCTAGATGTACAGTTCAAACTGTCTTCTTCCTATGCCAACGTTTCCAATATCGATTAAAGGTAGACAGGAGGCGTTCTACAAACGAGGTGTGAAGAGTATGCCAGTTACGTATGATTTCCGCTAGGGACGACGTCCAGGTCTACTCTATTTAGATTGTGTGAAGGCATGATTCACTGATTGACTCAGAATCCAACCACAATTGAAGCTTCGAGTACAGCTATTGGAACCTGTTCACTACACCCATGTTTCCTTTCAGTGCCAACTTGATTTTTTCATTGAATAAAGGTTTTTTTTCTGCTCTTGCATGTTCAGAGTCTCTTTATTACTTTATAACGCAAACCGACTCCTTCGCTATATTCCAACATAAGCATTGCCTTCATTTTCGTAACTATCCTGACGGATTCAACTCTCACATTTTGGTGTTCGATTGTTGGGACTACCTTCCCCCCCCCCATTTCCCAGAGTCATCTTGCAAAAGCTCAATGCAGCTTCGAACGTAGCTCTCAATATGCATCCACTGATCGATCCTGTGAGTGTAGCGGATAGTCCTAACGTTTTATCTACTACTACAACACCTTCATTCGGTGGGTACGGTAGAGCGGACGTTAGCACACGGAAGGCTCGAAGGGCCTGTAGCAGAGTTGTAACTAACAAGATCTCGATCAGAGATAATCTAGTAGGCCAAACCATCTTTGTTCGTAATTTAGGTGCAGGTAGTCATAGAATGATTAGTTACCTAGTTCTACGTAGGAATTGGGGATGGTTCGCGGCAAGCAGAATAATGTATATCAGCACTCCTTTGAACTTAAATGGTTGCTGTTTAATGTCTGAAGCTGTTACATCGAACTCATCAAAGTACCCACTAGAAAGGCGTTTTCACGCTACACTTAAAAATAACCAGATTACAGCAAGACAGCTTTACAACCGTCTTAATTACTTGTGTCCATGTCTTCATGCCGTAGTTCCAAGCCCACTGCTGCCATTCTGCAGCCAGTCGCAGTCCCTCCCATCTAGGAGTACACAAAACTTGCAATAAATTGATATTTATGCTAAATAGAGTGTTCGAAGAGCCTCTTGCATTGTTCCCAAGTTCCCGCTATAAATAAGGAGTCAGGCCGAGGCCATTCCCTAGGAGCGCAAGAGCCGCACTCCGCTCAACTGGGTAGAAATCGTGGACTAAAAGTGTAGCATCGATTAATGAACTCGATGTCCTGCCGAGTGAAGCTGCCATTGAACCTTTGATAAAGCCCGTCGAAAGTACGGTTTCACAAACCGGAAGAGGGATCTTGATGATGACATTACAATTTTGGTCCAGCCAGCACATTCTGCGCAAATGCACGGGCATTAGCCACGCAAGTCTCTTGTTCCTTTGCAAGACATAGGTCAATCATAAAGTAGATTGTGGACCAGAGGTCAGTTGAATGTATGTTCAACACCCTCTGCTGAAACGAAGATAGACATTTATCGTGAGGCAATTATACCAAGCACAAAGTAAAACCTATTTAGGTGGTCAGTATACGAGTAACCACACCCTGATGCTGTCGTGTCTCCCACCTTGTGATGACCACGCGAGGTTTGCCGCAAACGAAATCATCCTGCGATCAGCTCTAAGTCGGTCTCTCAGACTTAAGCGTGACTTTCCATTCCCTTAGCCGCTACTCGCCAAGGCCCGGCTGTGGCAGTAATTTGAATATAGGGTAGTAGAGTAGCTGGAGGGAACAATCCTTATGCTTAGGGGATCGCGCGTTGTCGCGAACTACCTCAAAACCCCCGAAATGTCACGGTTCATGTTATGAACACGATCTTCCAGTCCCTTTCTCTTTCTTTCCAGGAATCTGACTTCTTCCTCCTCCTTCTTGAGATCCTCCTCGGTCATTGGTACGAAAGCAGGTGGGTCAGAATCTACGTTTGTGTCGTCAAGCTCGTTATCGTAGTCTCGTGCTCGGTCAGAGTAAACCTTATCTAATTGAGCCACCTGCTCAGAAATTCGATACTCGTAATGTTCAATGGAGTCTTGAAGTCGGTTATGTCGTTGTCGCAGGCCTGCGATTCGCTCTCTTGCGCCTGGAATAGGGCTATTGAACCGTATGTTAGTCGTTGTGATAGTCGGTGGAAACCATATACGAACTATACACCAAGAAGTTTCTCTGCCCCCTCCAGCAGTGTTTCGACGTCCACCTCTGATTGCCTGTTGGTGCTATCATAGGATCGATATCCCACTCCTGAGCCTGCACCACCTCCACCGCCTCTTCGGATTCTCTCAACTAGCTCCGTACCGAGTACCGCTGCTACTGCAGTATTTCTTCGCGGTGCTCTCACGGCGTTCGCGCCGCCGCCAGCAATAATGTTCCCATCACCTCCATTTACATTGAAAGTTGTGTTCCGGCGATTCGAGGTCGAGGTCGGGTCCTGTGCTTTGAGAGCCGGAGGAGGCGGTGGGACAGAAAACAGTGCACGTTCATGCAGCTCAGTGTCGCGTATTAGAGCTGTGATATCATGAGGCTGGAGCAGTGCATTTGTAAAGATCTTCGGTGGGGGAAAACTGAAAGTTTTAGTAACATAGCATATTTTTGGATAGGGATGCTCACGGTAGATCTGCAATAGAAGCAGCGCATAGCGATATCTGGTCTATGTGAGCATCTAGCATTTTCATGGCGATTGCATGATCTGTAGGTGTACATCAGGCCTTGAATGGCGGGGATCCAATTATACGAGGTAAACAAACCCCAATTGACGAGGGAAGGCTTGGCACGGTGTCCGCGGTGTCGTCACGTGGTCGCCCCCCGTCGCAGCTCTACCTACCTGAGCTTCCGCCTTCCAACGTCGTCCGTCATCACCAACGGCATTCACCTATCTTTTGCAAATATCTTCCCGCTCGAGTCTCTCCTGCTTCGCCCTTAATTCCATCTCCACGTCGAAGTACTGCGCAAACAGCCTCCATCATGGCTGACAGTATGGAGGGTGTGCTTGTTGAGGGCGAGCAGCCCACAACTGAACAGGTTGAGCAAAAGGTTGTCGCCGGTAAGTAATTATTCACAGCATAATCTTGATACCACATTCATATCAACCTTTACATCCACTCCATCAGCCCCGAGGTGTACAAGTGCATGTTATGTACTTCGCCGCTGTCGGGCTTGTTGATCCCACTCGAGCTGACCCATTCATTCAAGATATCCGAGCCAACTTCACTCTTCTCGAACGCGCCGTTACTCAGTTCGACGCCCGGTTTACGCTGAGGGCTCTTCGCTCGATATCGTCAGTGCGGAAACGGCTCACTGATAGAGTTCTTTGTTCCGTGATCGTCTTGACGTACAGCCCAAGTAGTCCGACGGGTAGAGTGCTCATGGAGGCAACTGGGATGGACGGCGAGGCTATACAAGCCGTGGTGTCCCAATACAAGCAGGAAATACAGGCTAATAAGGCGAATCCCAAAGAACCATTACCTGAGGTCGATGTATATATAGCCATCCTCATACAGGTCGTTCCCCCCACCATACTCACTCAAGCTACAGTGCTGATCTCCAAATAGGTATATCTATATGACCAGAAGGACATAGAGGATGGTGCCGAGTTCTCATCGAATCTAGTCGACAAAGTACGCGAGCTGAATCGACGAACACTTGACTCTCTGGCCGCAAAGGCCTACTTTTACTTCTCATTGTTCCACGAGGAACTGGACCCGAAACCGCCTTCCAAACAGTCTCCCGTGATAGCCATTCGAGGAAAACTTCTCGCTGCACTTCGCAGTTCAGTCCTCAGGAAGGATCAAGATACACAAGCTTCTGTCACGACACTGCTCCTACGAAACTACATATCCACTGCGGATATCACGCAAGCAGATCTCCTAGTGGCACAAACTCAGTTTCCCGCATCCGCGCCAAACAACCAGGTTGCGCGATACCTCTACTACCTAGGACGCATACGGGCAATCCAACTCTCTTACACCGAGGCACACGAGCACCTCACAAGCGCAACTCGGAAATCGCCCACAAACAATGTTGCTACTGGATTTTATCAGGCATCCACGAAGTTGTTGGTAGTTGTAGAGCTTCTCATGGGCGATATACCCGACCGAGCAACATTCAGCCAGCCTCGCCTCGAACGTGCGCTCGAGCCCTACTTCCGCCTGATTCAAGCCGTCCGTGTCGGTGATCTCCAAGGGTTCCTCAAGATCGTCCAGACGTTCGCTTCCACTTTCCATCGTGATGGGACGTACACGTTGATCCTACGACTCCGCCAGAACGTTATCAAAACTGGCATTCGGATGCTCTCCCTTTCCTATTCACGCATCTCTCTGAGAGATATCTGCATTCGACTCGGCTTGGAGAGTGAGGAGTCAGCTGAGTACATAGTTGCAAAAGCTATACGTGATGGTGTCATTGAGGCTTCTATCGACCACGAGAAGGGATTCATGCAGACAAAACAAGCTGGCGACGTTTATGCCACTCGCGAACCGGGCGAGGCTTTCCACGAGCGCATTCAAGCCTGTCTGGCGCTCCACGATGAGTGTGTCAAGGCCATGCGTTATCCCATGAACCAGCATAGGTTAGAACTCAAGAATGCACAGGAAGCGCGAGAGCGAGAACGGGAGCTTGCCAAAGAGATTCAGGAGGGGGATATTGACGAGGATGATGCAGCTGGTGATTTCGACGGCCTATAGACATCTTGATTGCTGAATTTCCTCCTTCAAAGGAGCAGCACTAGCTGTGTACGATAGCCTTTCGCAGACCGGGCCATGAGCTTGATTAGATTAGCTTCATAGTGGATCACAAAATCACCAATAATCGAATCATTGTAACGAGAACGGACAGTATGATATTTCGGCCATCCACAGTAACATAGACTTCTATGCATGCTTATAGGTCGTTCTATTCACGAACTGATGTGATGAGTAATATTATCGCCTCACTATACGCATAGCATCACGCCTGTTTATTGCACGTGTTTGCTGCGGTAAACTGTAGTGCATGCAAGGCTATTCAGCCACCACTCCCTGCTCTTGGTCTGCTTCCATCGGCATTGAGTATCCAACCGCTTCTTCCTTCTGTAGGCGTCATTGCACGTCTCCTCTCTACTGGCGACCAGTCCATGCCAGGGGCTGGCAGACCGGCGATGGCTGCGTCGTCCCTCGCTCGTAGCCTGTCATCCACAACCTGCATCCCCTGTATAGTTTCTTCGTTTGTGACAAGTCTGACGCCCGCATTCCGCTGTCGTTCTCTTTCCTTCTTTTCTCGTGCATCCTCCGCTTTCTTCTTCTCGAACTCGATTATCAAGGTCTTAAAGTATGCCTCGGCGGCAGGTGTCGCAGAGTAATGTACAGGAGTCCATGAGTAAGCATTCTGGGCCAAAGGATTAGCCCCATACTGTAGCAGCATTCGGAGTGCTTTCAGCTCTCCTGCTGCAGACGCGTGGTGCAGAGCAGTATTGCCGGTTTCATCACTGGACGTGAGTATCTGAGGGGCGACATTGAGAAGCGTGGGAATAAGATGGAGTGTCCCTGATCCTGATTTACACGAGAGCATGAGCTATAACAGGTAAGCAATGCCACCTGAAGGGTTCGAGAGAAGGGTTGAGTCTTACCGCGTCCAATCCGTTCTTGTTGCGGTAGGGTACACATTCAGGGAAACGTTTCGCAAGCATGACACCCATATCCTCTTTCCCTGCAAGTGCGGCCAACATAAGAGGCGTTTCCCAATCATTGTTTCTGCTCAGAAGATCATTCTCGTGCCCCGACTCAATGAGAAATTCCTATGGTAGGCAGCTTTAGTCATTGATCGTTCCATTGCATTCGCGTCGTCTGCGGGGTAAGAATGAACGTACGGCAATCAGTATGTACCCATGTTTGGCCGCGAGGTGCAATGAGGTATTGCTTTTATCATCAAAGTCTGGATTGCGTAGATAAGTTGGATTGTTGCGTATAATTCGCTTGACAAGAGAGAGGTCATTCAAAAGGATTGCGCGACGCAGACGTCGTGGTACGTCAATCCTGAGTGCGGTCAGCTTCAAGGTTTCTTTGTATCCATTCATAAGTAGGTAGTCACAAACATGATAAGCAGAAGTGAGCATGGCTTGGGCAATATAGTACCGCATGCGAAAGGCGCCGATGCGTCAGATGAAGCTGTGTATAAGGATCAGGTAATGGAGGTGCGCGTTGCTCTGTTTCCAGGTACATCTGCGGAGTTTCGGGGGAGACGGCACGGACTAATATTAGCAGCATCCCAATTGCTTAAGGTGCCATAGGTATACCTCAATGGGCAAGACTCATCAATCTCTCGGGGAATCTACACAGTACGCATATGATTTAGAAAAGAACGGAGGAATTAAATTCAATAACTTGAATATATAAAGATCTAGCCTTGGACAAGCGCAGACATTATTCTCATCACTGCCGAGCTTCGGGAGGAGATAATTACCTACTAGGTGGGCACGTGGAGAGCTGAGAGGCACCTATTCTTATCATATACTTGCTCGTGATCCGTCAGTCCAGCGTTCGCAAAAGCGAATGCCTCATAGTAGTTGTGTCGTCTACAGTCACCAGTAGTGCTTGTATCAAAAGTAAGCTAATTATCACCATTGACCCGCTGAATTCAGTTTTGCCTAGTTCGTCCAAGCAGTCAAAGTGGAAACAACTGTCATGACCAGGGATCACTAAAGGGTCGAGCTCGCGCTCTGTGGAGAATTATCTTCGATTAGCGACGGCAATTTGCAGATATTCATGCTGTAAGGGAACGAATTGAATTCGACTGATTAATCGATGCCGAGTCACTGGCTTAGACCAGACTCGATGACAAGCAAGTAAAGGAATCAGCTTCAAACCCCACGCAAGATGAACCGAAGGCACGTATCTTCAGTTGTCTTCGATGTTACCAGAGCCCTATAAATGTCTCCGATATGAAAGCTTAGCTATCCGTCAAGTCGTTAACATCATGCTCTCTTTAACGCCAACCGATGTATCCCATTTGATAACCATTTGGTGGGCAGCTTGATGCCCCGCCAGTCGCAGGTGCGACTTCCTTGGAGCTTCGAGCCCCGATGCGACATTGCCATGCGGGTTCCCGTCATGGAAGTGCTCGTTGGGGTACGTGTGCTAGTGATCACCGGCGGTGCTGGTTGTCGTGCACGTTTGAGGCCCACAGGAGAGTCGACATTGCTCTTGTCTTGTATTGTAATTAGTTTCTCCGTGGGCCTCGCCTCATGCTAATCGATACCGTGTTGGCGTTTAAGGTTTTCGAGGTTGTGCTGGCGCTCTGCGAGATCACTCTGCGCCTTTGCCATCTTATCGGGCTGATGGTAGAGAACTGTAATATCATTAACATAAAAAGCCCGCGTGTTAGAGCAGCGAATCACGAACCGACAAGATAGCGATTCTGAAAGTTGAACCCGTTGAGCTTGTCGCAGGCTTGCTTCGCATCCATCACGTCCTCATACACCACGAATGCAGTGCCTTTGGTATTGTTGGCAATGCCCTGGCGGATTTGGCTGCAACGATAGTCAGCTTGGTGTCCCCTTATAGTATACACAGTTCCAGGCGAAGGCGGCTGGCAGGAGTAGGTGCTTACCGCACAGGTCCGAACTTTCCGAAGAGATCAAAGAGTTCCTCCGCAGATACGTTGAAGCTAGTTGTTCGTGAGTGTACTGCAGTCGCAAGTTTCAAATACAAATATAGGCCACTCACCTCAGATTCTTCACGAATAGAGCTCTGTGTCACACATTGAAGTTAGCAGGGGTCGCGCAAGGTACCGTCCGCGGTATTGGACGGCATACCAAGGTGGTGCAGGGTATCATACCGGTTCACTTCTGGGGCAAGCTTTCCGCCGCGACTCATACTTTGGTGTCGTGTGGAAGATGTGGATGTGAATAACTGTACTTCTGGATGGAGGTTCAGAAGATGGCAGGTCGTTGAACGGCGGGCGAGGAGAGAGAGGGAAGATTGAGTTGGATGCGTTCAGATGGTGGTGGTGGTGAATGAGGGAAGGAACCTATGCGCAAGATCTCCATTATGTAATCAGGCGAATCTCCCCGTTTAGGCAAGATTGTTGTACTGGTATACATACCTAGGTACCCAGGTACCTACGAGACATGTAATGTACTTTCACCTCGTAGCATCCAATACTGATAGCGCAGGATGAATATAATAATAAAAATCATTTGATGGTGCAGTAAAACAAAATACATGAATGGCTGCTGTATCAATGTCATAATATGCCAGGGGCCTAGTTACCTCGTGCTCTACCTAGGTACTTTGGTACTTACGGAGTTGATGTCGAGGCCGGATCTCCCCAGCGAATGGCTGCGGACCTCGCGCCTTCACTCATCACTCCCCTCCTCCACTCCATCCTCCTCCGCATTATTGCATTGCATCGCATTGCTCTCTCAACCCATTACTCCTCTCCTTTATTGTTGCTCTTCAGCTTCTCGACTCTGCGTCCCGCGCATACGCGACCCACAATCACTGCAACCCGCCCAGGCGTTGCGCGCCGTTGGCTGGTTCGCGGGTCCTTGCTCAACCTACGTACAGACCCATCCATAATAATTCCCCCGCGACCTCATTCCCGCAGTCAATCCAACCCAGCGCCTTCCATCCCACCACCAGCACCACATACTTCCCGTCCGCTTTTCGCCCTTCTCTCGCCTACTTCTCAAGGACATGCTGTCTCTGGCGCTCGCCTATACCGTCCGTCGTGCCAGCGCCGCTGGCCTGTAGTCCACCTGAGACGCCTGCTTCGAGACCGCACCTCCGACGATCAGATACCTTCTCCCTTCAATCAACGCGCCGTACTCGCAGTCATTCACAATGAGGGTTTCCTCCTTCAAATCGCAGTACAGGCAAACCCCGCTGCGTTCTGCTACTCCTCCACCGCCGACCTACGAACCGCTGTCGCCCGTGCTGTATCCTATACAACCTGCTTCAGCAGACCCCGCCGGCGGCAAGCTCGTTACCCGGGCCCAGGATAACAATACATATGTAGTCACGCATCATACACTTTACCGCGATGAAGCGCGTCCATCTAGCTTGCTCCTGAGCCCTCCAGCCGGGTCCTACTCTTCGCCTCTAAGCTCGGTGCCTCACCAGCGCTCGCAAACACACATCGAACCTGCACTGGGATCTCCGATAGAAACACTAGCAAGCGCTGCCACCTCGTCAATTCACCCCGATCATTCTTCTTCTATCTCAGGGCGGCGTCGTCCTCAGGGTCCTGATTCCCCTTTGCGTGCCGTCACCGACCGAAATGCGCCCGCTCTCACTGCGTCATCTCGCGCGCCAGTTGAGGGAAATGTCTTTTCCTATAGTGACAGGCCTTCAAAACGTGCCCGTTCCGAATTTATGCTGTCTCCTCAAAATCATGGACCGCATTCCTCACGTCCCGCTACTAGTCATGGGCCGTCATGGTCCTACAACGTCGAGCAAATGGTGGATCAAGACATGCATATATACCATTCTAACTCGGCCACGGTTCGCGCACCGGAAGAGAGTACCGCCAAAAGGTTGTCGGATGCGCAATTGCTCCTTGATTTTCACCATGCGATCAGCTCTTCGCAAATTCCGCATGCCCAACCCCATGCCCTTCACAATACCGTCGTCATTTCGCACAATCAACACCTTAATGATACCGGCATATTGCAGGAAGCGAGGGCCTCCAAGACGGATCCGCCAGTTTATGGGTTTGGTCCAGCCCCATTTGAGATTGTTCCCACCTCCAATGGCCAATCCGTTCCCGTTGTGAAAGTAGATGAAACTGGCACAAGTACAACCATCCAAACGCACACACCACCCGATGATTCAATAGGCATTACAATACGTCGAACAGAAGCTGTTTCCCAGGCTATCGAGGATAAAAAGCCGAAGAGGCATCAAGGTTGGCCAAAGGGGAAACCTCGTGGGCCCCGTACAAGTTCGGGGACCAGTAGGCGTAAAAAGTCTACACCAAAGCCCAAAACTTCGCCACCGCTGGCACCAACAAGTGGTACAGCAATGGCGCAGGACCAACTTCAATCCCCGCAGAGCCTTCCGGCTGACAGAACAGACACGCTTCGTTCCAATTATGGTGGCAATTCTCTAGCTACTCACACCTTGCAGGAATCGGGGTTACATGCTCGAAGATTCTCGCATTCTACATTATTAAATCGCTCAGGTCAAGACCACGAACCCCCCGTCGCCATTTCCCGTGCACGATCTGTTCCCGTTCAACAAATCGAGAACAATGGCATGCCTCGAACGACGGTGGACAACCAGACAAATCATCAGGATGAGACATTTGGCCAAGCCACGATTTGCGCCGGCTGCCGCTCCAGTGAATCAGATACCATGATTGGAGACGGAGAACAGTGGATCAGTTGTGATGGCTGCAAAGGGTGGTTTCACTTCGTTTGCGCAGGCTTCAAGAGCGAACGTGAAGTGAGAGAGATTGATAAGTTCTACTGCAATACCTGCAAACCAAAATACGGCGATACTACGAGTACGTTATCTCGGCCTGGTATACATAAATATGCTAATATTCATTCAGAAGTGCGCAAGTCGGGTAGAGCTCACACTGCTGTTGACTATGCTGGACTAAACGAAGGAATATTGAAGACTTCCGATGACAATCCAGAGCATCACTACATCCAGGCTTTCAAAAATGGCGATATGGAGTTCACCCCAGAATCCTTTGCTCGTCTCCCTGCTGAATGTGTACACGCCGATTTTTTAGAGAAGCTGTGCGCATTCACTGAACCCGTCGTAATTCCTGCTTCTCACAATCCTCGGCCCAGTAAAATGGAAAGCAATGTTGATGCCAGCATCAAAGAACGGCCAGATCATCGGCTTGAAGAACACTATGATTGCGAGCTCGTTCCAAACGATGGACAGGATCGGATTGATATGGTCATACCAGATGGCTTGACAGTCCGCAGAGTATCTGACTTGTATGGGCCACACGAACGGGTTCCTGTCATCGACGTCAAGGCACAAGAAGGCGAAGACAAGCGATGGACAATGGCCAAATGGGCTGATTACTACGAACAACAAGGCGAAAAGCCCGTGCGCAATGTCATCAGCCTGGAAGTTTCACGTAGCAAGCTCGGTAGGCTCATTCGTCGTCCCAAAGTGGTGAGAGACATGGATCTTCAAGACTCTGTCTGGCCTGAAGACGATAAGAACAATGCTCCTCCAGTCCAGTTCTACTGCCTTATGTCAGTTGCAGATTGCTATACCGATTTCCACATTGACTTCGGGGGCTCCTCTGTCTACTATCACATCGTTAAAGGGAGAAAAACATTTTTCTTCATTCAGCCGACCAAACAAAACTTGAAGAAGTATGAGGAGTGGTGCCTGTCCCCAAAACAGAGTCACGAATTTCTGGGGCAACAAGTAAAGGAATGCTACCGAGTCGATCTCTTTCCTGGGGATACCATGCTGATCCCGTCGGGTTGGATACATGCGGTCTGGACTCCTGAAGATAGTCTCGTAATTGGAGGTAACTATCTGACCCGAGTTCACTACGGGATGCAGATCAAGGTCGTGGAGATCGAGAAGAACACCAAGGTAGCGCCGAAATTCCGCTACCCATTCTTCCAAAAGATTATGTGGCTTTCCCTCCTACAATACTTAAAGGATGACCCTATCCCTCCATCAGTTGAGACCATGCTACTCGATGGCAGTCACTTCCCGCGGAGCGTACCCATCTACTGCGAGACTGGGAAATTCGGCCACAATTCTCACCTGGGCGCCGAAAATTACAATAGACGCTATTACTCCAAGGCCGAACTCGATGGTCTGCCAGAACTTTCCAGATATATTTGGAGGACCGTTTTGATATCTCTAGGCAAAATCGATGGTATCACCCAAGTTGTCCGTAACGCTGTTACGAAATCTATACCCAAAGGACAAGGTGAGCCTTTGGCTCTCGCACAACGGTTCGCGGTTTGGGTGGCTTGGAAGAGAGGCAACGAGAGTATTCCAACATGGGCCCATCCGGATGCCCCTCTGCCAGAAGTGGCTGATCCAAAGGGCGAGAAAAAAACTAGTGCGGCACAGATAAAACGAATGGAGCGCGAGGCATTGCGAGAAACGCTGAAGTCGGGTTTATCACGGAACGTGCGGACACGAGGCTCGGAGCCATCGCCGCCATTGGCACATACAGAGAATGATGTTCAACCTTCTTTGACTGCATCTGACGCTTCTGTACTTCCATTGACAGGGTTTCTGCGGCCATCGCGAGAGCACGTTACTACTCCAAAAACCTCCCAGCTTGGCCCCAAACGCATCGCATGTGATGCCTGCAGGAAACGGCGGATTCGCTGCAAACATAAAGATGACCTCGTGGAGTCGCCAAGAACTGGTGTAACTACCAATGAGGCCATAAGTGTTGCGCCATCAGTCTCAAGCTCACCAGCGTCCGCCTCGCTAGCTGTTCTGGCAAAGCGACGCCAGAGCGACGCTGAAAGCATCACAATGCCGCCCCTCCAATTACCTGCAAGTGAACCCCGCTCAATACTAACTGGAACTCCGATTTCTACGGAAATCAACCCAGAAGCGTGGGCAAACAAGTCCAACCGTGTCAAGGCCTGTGCAGATTGCCGTAAAAGCAAGGTAAGCTTTCCACCATCTCTCACCCGCAAGACAGAAACTGACCTCATCTAGCGTCGGTGTATACACGATGAAAATGGCAATATTGATCCTATCAAGGCGTCCGAAACACCGGTACCCAGAGGGTCTATGTCCAAGAAGCGCCGTATCAGTGGCGATAACGACGAAGGAGAAGCTCTCAACAAGAAGTTGAAAGGAGATTCTTTCGCTGGCATCATCAATGGGGAGGTGTCACATTACAACCGCTATCCTCTCGCTCGCCCTCAATCGCAGCAAGATTACAACGACGACGTGGCAGTGCATTCTGCACAGCAGGCCCTAACTCTGGCGTCTACAGATGGCGGCTTTCCCATCGACCCCCAGCTATCGAGCGATGGTCTCAACGAAGAACAAACGTCTCGAGATACCACAACCACATATGATACCATTGTTTCATCTATTGAGGTTCATCCGGAGGGTTCATCGGACGGTATATCACAAGCAGAGCCTATCGATCCTCAATTTCTTGGTGCACGACCTTCGACGCCAACCTCCATCCGAAAAGACTGCGATAATGCGGTCCAGAAGGCTATTCCTACTGTAACTCCACCACCTATTGCAGGACTACTGAGCACTTCTCCTTCCCATCGGCCGGTTAAGAACGAAAACGATGACTCCTTTTCAAGAAGGCCACGTTCTTCCCGAGCTAATGGCCATCCCCAGGGAACAAGGCGCTCACCTTCTGAGCATTGTTACGTCAGCCATGTCACGAAGTCTGCAAAGAAACGACAAAATAGCACTGCGAAGCTTGAGCTAGGCTCGGAGGTCAAGCCACCCTCTACCTCACCGGCTCTAGGCAATAAAGAAGACAAAGCAAGCTTAGCGCTTGCAATGCAATTGCAAATCGAGGAGCACGGACTAAGGCGGCGCAGCAAATGATGTTCGTGTGCATTCGTTTTCCTTCCTTATCGTTTAATTTGTTATCCTCAATTTTGGGCTTGCGTTTAATCATTTACGGAGTTTGGGGTCAAATACTCAGGTCCAGGTATCCCTTTATTTGCATCAAGGACTTGTGGCGTTTCATGCGTTATTATATACCCCTTCAGGTATAATTTACTATCCAATTAGTGTCCCAATTGGGATCCTCGAGATGTTTGCAAGGCTGTTGGCGTTCAACTGCGGCGAACATGAACGTAATGCCAGCATTGCTGGATTAGTATGTTTCTGTTCAAACCCTTGATTCTATAAGAGTAGCCTTCAACACACATTGGACATGTTATGTAAAATAACACAACACCAATCGTCAATGCGTAGTGTGCTCCTTGTTACAAAGCAACACTCAAATATTTTCGCTATATAAACAGGTGAAAGTCAAGACCAGATCATAAATGGGTTTTGGGTTTCCCAAGTGGTGCAGGAATCTAATGACACTGGATACATGCAAGTAAACAACATAACTGAGATAGTCCATTTCTGAAAACTATCATGCATATTTATGTCTAGTGTAGACTCAAATCTCCCAACACTGATTGAAGAACTAACCATGATATTATTAAACTTTCTACCCCTTGGATAGCTTTGAAACTAACTCAAAGTCGAACTATACAAGACCGAATCTCTAAATCAAATGCATCGTCAGTGCATGACATTGAACTTTCGCCTTACGTTCGTCGACATGCGCTCGTGCAGTGATAGCGATAGTATCATATATATCAAAGGCCCATTGGTATAGCTGCACCCTCACCATCGATGTTGGTCCTATTCTTATCTGCCGCTACATCCATGAGCTCATATGCCCGAATGGCGGATAGCCGAGCTCTTTCTTGGTCGGTTTTCCCGGAAATCGATCACTAGATTTTGCTGGAACAGTCGCATCGGTACTGATTACACAATTCCAGTCCCACGGCACATCGCTACTCAAGATATCGTAACCAGCCACCCTTCGTAAGTTCCTGACTCTTCCTGACCTTTGTTCCTGGAGGGCTGCACGCGTTACCTGGCGGACCCGTTCGGATGATGGTGCCATGATTGCAGGTGTCTGCAGCGGTGTTATGGGCGCATAAATAGGCCGTGGCTGAAACCCGGTGCTAACAGGCTGGAAGGAATCCCTTGCCCTTTGAAGTGAGGAAGTACGGATTTCCTGTTGATCAAAATTTCGGGCTCGCTTTTTACCACTGCCATGCAACTTTCCGTTGTGTACACGACGAGAGTGAGCTAAGAGGTGAGGTTGAAAGTTGTGGCGCGAGAGTGGTTCCGTTTTATCGAATTTCCGATCGTCGTATTGTTCGTGCTCGTGAGCACATAAGCTTGGAACAAGGGAGCGTTCAATTCCACGAATATGTCTTATATGAGATGTGCCTCTCTCATTCAGAAGAATATAATTTCTGTGGCTGTGACGATTCGGATCATCATGGTGGTGGAGCCCGCCCTTGGGGACTTGCTTGCGCTTCGGCAGTAAAGTAATCCAACACATGGTACTTTCAGGGAATCAAAAAGCACCTGTAATATCGAATGATCCAGGCCAGGTTCGTGGTATGCCGATAAAGGTAGAAGAAGGAGTTGGTTTTCTGGCTAATGGTTGACTGGACACTTGATGGAGTTGTAGTGAAGGTATGTGGTTCATACCAAACATCAAGAACAAAGAATCTTTAGAGAATGCAGACCTTCTCTCTATATCTCATTTCTTCAACTCATTCTACCTCTTTCTCTGCTAGTCAAATTCAAGGTGCATGCTGTTCCAAAAGCTGGTCACGTAGACGTCTCCGGTCTTCGCAAATGATGATAGTATACGGGCATTGAGACGGCCGACAGGTTATTCAATATCAGCAAGAGGGGACTTGTTTCGTTTTTGGCATGATTGGGGTGATTGCTCGAGCTGGTAAGGATATCTGGTCAACTGCTCGACAATGTCTTACATGACATGAGCTCGAGATCTGGCACATGATAGAATGAATCAAATGGCTACATGCACACAACGAATGTCTTGCCGAGTCTAAGAAACATGCTACAATGTAATATTCACTGGTGAAGCCGTAACTAAAACCATGAATTCCTCGGATCGATTCCATTGTGCTTGCGCATACATTTAGACCGACGTGACAAAGTCCCGCAGGTGAACGACTATAAACTTATAAAGCTTTTATGGTACAACATTAGAGGGGGATTGGGGGATACACCTCGTAGGCGGCTTTGAGATATAGTCGATTGATAGCAAGTTAATAATAGTTAATAAATAAGGAACATAAGCAGCTATCATACGTAGAATGGTAGGTGAATACCTAGGTACTCTATACTTACCACTTTGCCATCCTGTGGAAGGCAGCCAGGCCAGTGACGACGACAATACGCCGGGTCCGTGCGCGCCCCGCCAAGCAAGCATGTCCGTACTGTGTAGCTCCTGCAACACAAGTAACCACAACTTCTAAACATCTACTTTCGAGAGACATACCCAAACTGATTTCTTAATACCTACATCCTCTTCCGACTAGATCACGCCCGCACTTCCGAATATATGGATTCGCTAGTCGCCCAATACACTCGTCCAGCGCACGCTGATGAGGGACAGTCGCCAGAGGAGCAGCTGGAGCTCTCTCTCGGAAACCCAGAGCTGTCCCTCAAGTTTGCTTTGCCTCCAGTCGCCCAGGTATGCTGCAGCACTTATAATTATTATCACATACCTATTGTTACAGCTACTTACTGATTCTATCCATCGTGTAGGCTTCATCATGGCTACGCGCTATGACAGACGATTACTCGAATCCAAACTGCCCCATAAAGATCGCTCATGGCACGACAACCCTCGCATTCCGATTCAAAGGCGGAATTATCGTGGCTACGGACTCTAGGGCTACGGCAGGAAACTGGATAGCAAGTCAAACAGTAAAAAAGGTCATAGAGATTAACAGTTGTCTATTGGGCACCATGGCCGGAGGCGCTGCAGTAAGTATATGCCATCGATGCAGAGATGATAGACTTACTTAGAGGTAGGACTGTCAATACTGGTTAGCCTATTTGGGTATGCAATGTCGCCTCCACGAGCTTCGGCATAAGCGTCGCATTTCTGTTGCCGCTGCTTCCAAAATCCTCGCGAACCTAGTGTACTCTTATAAGGGCATGGGTCTGAGCATGGTATTTGAGATATTCATAATCATGTTTGCTTTTTATTGACACGGTGACAGGGTACAATGTGCGCGGGTGTAACCCCTCAAGAGGGACCAGCCCTTTACTACATCGATAGCGATGGTACGCGTTTAGCAGGCAACCTTTTCTGCGTCGGTTCGGGTCAGACTTTCGCATATGGTGTGCTTGATGCACAATACAAATATGATCTGTCAGATGAGGACGCGTTGGAGCTCGGACGACGTAGCATCCTTGCGGCCACTCACCGTGACGCCTACTCTGGTGGCTTCATCAATCTGTACCATGTGAAGGAGGATGGCTGGGTCAAGCATGGTTTCAATGACACCAACCCCATCTTCTGGAAGACGAAGTTGGAGAAGGGAGAGTTCTCTAACGTCACAGCGGATCTCGAGTGAAGGTCTACTGGACAGAACCAGGCATTGTCGAACTGTCTCCGAATGACAGGGCGTGGCAGAACGACCCTGAGCATGAGTGCTGCTTACAGGTCCCTTCACAAGAGGTAGCGGATCGAAATTATGTATAATAAATGCAGTGCAAACACACCACTAGACAATGAACGAGTTATGATGGCTTCACACCATGAAAGATGCGAAGGAGCTGTTTGTATATGCTCGAGGGTATTTATAAACTCATTAACCGCATGCAAATACTCAACCCAGGGTCTTGTTCTCCTTTTGCCTGTCCATTACTTTCATAACATCAAGAGCACTGTGCTTGTCACCCTTCTTCTTTTTCGGGCCTCTCTTCCTTTTGCTAGCACCCCTTCCTCTCCCATCACCTTCGTCGTCCTCATCCTCGGCTCCCAAACCTTTCCATTCCGAGAACTTGACAGCTTCGCCGTCTCGTTCCATCTCCTCGGCATCATCAAAACGGCTGCTACCGAATCCCATATCTATATCCTCCATATCACGATCGTTAGCGGCAAGCATTTTCGCTCGCTTCTGGAGGCGTGCTTCTTCATCGGTTTGGAGAAGAGTAGAAGATGGGTCCATCGTGCGAACCTTTTTAAGTGCTGCAAGGACAGTAGCATCGCCGGCCGAGGGCCTTGATGTCGTCGATTCGGGAGTGCTACCGAAGTAATTGCGACGTGGTAAAGGTTCGGGTAACATTGATGTAGAAGTCGACGGAGACGCCTCATTTCCAGTACTTTTCACGGCTTCCTGACCTTTATGCTTCACTTTTGTTGCTTCACCTGCGACTTCAAGATCGGAGGTCGCACCCTCAGACGAAGAATCATCTCCGTCTTCTATGTCCACTAACGGATTATAGCTCGACCCTACCCCAGCGAAGATATCTTCATCTTCGGATTCTGTCTCTGCAGGTGCCTCGGGTATTTTGATTGGGTTTGAAGGTTCGTCCAAGTCATAGCGTGGTTCTGGGACGGTTTCTTCTGTTTTCTTTTTCCTGACCTTTCGCTTCTCCTTACCGTTTGCATCGGTGATGATCAGTACCTCACGTCCCTTCGAGTCTACCTCGATCCTTGTTGTCTCACCATTGAATCCCACCTTGCGAAATCCAGGTCCTAAAGAAGGAAAATGTTTCTCACGCTCAGCTTCCTCTGCTTCCATGGCTGCCTTTCTCTGCGCTTTGAGTTCCGCTAAAATTGCATCCCTGTTTCTTTTGGCTCCTGCGACAGGTGCTAGCGGTGCGGTCTCGCCTTTCTTCTCAATCTCCTCCTTGCTCAAAGGAACCAGCTCCCGTTGCTCAATCTCATCGAACTCGTCTTCAAGGTCAGACTTGTCTTCTTGAGTCACCGCGCTCCGTTTTGCACTATCGTGCACGTCTTCGCCTTTTCGAATGCGATCCAACAGTTTCCGGTCCAGCCCCTTCACGTAATGTGTGGAATCAATATCACCATCTGTTATCTCTTGGACGAGCTTATCGAAAGTGTCGCGGTCAATCTGCCCAAGCTTCATCGCTTCTTCTAGTGCTTTGACGCGCTGGGCCAATTCTCCCGTGTCGTCATCTGTACGCAACTTTGTGCGGTCGATGTAGCCAGCAGCCAGCTTGACGCCCTTGGGTGCCGATGACTTCCATTTCTTCGTATGAGCACCTCTGGCATTACGTTCAGCCAATTGTCGAGCGAAATCAGAATTCACTGAAGATCGGCCCACTTGACGTGGGGTCATAGGGATGTTGGAATGCTTGCGTGAGCCCAACGTAGATGTCGACGTTGCTGGCGGCGGAGGTTTGTGATTTTGGCTATCATGGCTTTTCTGGCTGTTGGCAAGCAGCAAGCGTCGAAACTGCTGGTTGTCCATGACGGTGGATGAGGCAGAGAGCACACGATCAGACTGCGAACGGAGAACCTGGATTTGCGGCAGGCTGTAGGAGCATGTGTACGGTCAGGTAAAGGTGCAGTGATAAGAAAATACAGGAAGGCCTCGGGCAATGAGGTTTTCGGTACTTTCTTTCGAGTCAGTCAGTGAAGAAGAGAGCACAGGATTATAGCTTACAGATAGAGGGAATTGCTGAAGGTGTGAGCGATGTCGTAATAAGTCGTCGGTGGTTTGGTTGGAAACATTTCTGCCAAGCATAGGTAGGCGCGCGCTCACGCGCCATGGTTGAATGGTCTGTGCCCGACACGGATGCCGGACTTTGAACGTGGGGAAGATTTATCTCATTGGCTCTAGTATTCCTCCATACATGTTGCATTCCTTGAGTACATACGAGTAATATATGGTTGACGTTGCTTCATGATCGCATTATCACTCTTCTTGTAAATTTATATCTAAACAAGGCTATAGAGTGGCAAGTCTAGTTGAAGCTCCCACTTACTAGTACATTTTCACACGACGCTCGCTGTCCCCCAAACCGCCGCGCACACATCTCTCCTCTGCCTTCCGCCCAAATCTACACATACTCATTATTGTCACGTTCTGCCCGGCATGTTCGTGAGAAATGCCAGCTTTATCATTTTGAGTCTCCTTCGCCTTTGTGCAGACCTAGCTTCTGCTGGTACCGCTAGTTTCACCAATCCAATCTTGGATGAAGCAGGCGCAGATCCGTGAGTATGCATAATGCGAATGAAGAGTGGCATGAGTTATAACTTTTGTGTACCCATACTGACTGCTGCAGTTGGGTTATTAGGCATGACTCATACTATTATATGACTTATACAACAAACAATGATATCACGCTCATGCGAAGTCAGACCCTCACGTAAAAGCATATCCAGACCGATACATAAACACACCCGGTCATTACTAATGGAGCATAGAGACTGGAACAATGCGGAAAGAAAGATCATCTTCAAACCGTTGCCTGGCCAGAATTATTCCACGGATCTCTGGGCACCGGAAGTACACTCGATTGCTGGTAAATGGTACGTCATCTTCACCGCAGATCCCAACTATGACTCTCCTCCGCCGGATACGGATGCACTCTGCGAGTGGAATTGTCCAGCAGTGCACCACCGCATGTTCGTTCTAGAAGGTGTCGGGTCGAATCCTTGGTCTGCACAATTTTCCTACAAGGCCCAGCTTGAGACCTACGATCAGTTTGCCATTGATGGAACCTACTTCCATCATGAAGATCGTCTTTACCACATATATAGCTGTTGGCACCATTCCTATGACGGCTGGCCCGCAAATCTCTGCATAACGAGGATGGCCAACCCATGGACTGTGACATCAAGCCTGTCAGAAAGGCAGATAATATCGGCGCCCACCAATGCATGGGAAAAAACCCCTTATGGACGCACCGTGAACGATCGATTGAGCTCCAACGAAGGTCCACAACAGCTAACGAACCCAAAGACCGGTCAGGTCTTTGTGGTTTACTCTGCCGCCCGGTCCGACAATCGCAATTACTGTCTTGGTCAGTTGGAACTAATCGGTAAGGATCCTATGGACCCTAAAGATTGGCGCAAGAAGAATGATGGATGTGTTTTTCACCAAAATCCCGAAGAGGACGCTTATGGCGTCGGGCATGCCAGTTTTGTGCAGAGTCCCGACGGGACAGAGGATTGGATCGTGTATCACGGCATGAAGGATCCTTCAAATGGGTGGGGCGCAAGATCCATTAGAACACAGAAGTTCGGGTGGAACGACGACGGGACTCCCAAATTCCCATGCCCGGGATATGGACCATATCCGGTGCCTAGTGGACAAGAGAATCATGAGTCTCTACACAGTGAATTTGCCGATCTTAGCGAACAGTTTATCCTTGCGGACAAAGCCTGAACTTCTGAGACAGTGTGATTTCTGGTATATATCTACACTGCTGCATGTACATAATAGGAAACCTACATCATGATCCCGAATATTGGCGGAAGACAATTTGCACCACCGCGAAATGCAATGATTCGCTGGACAATGATTCAACAAGTTCATTTGTATCTGAGATGGCAGTGGACTTATACGCGAGTGCGTTGTTTCAAGTCTTGGGTGGTAAAGGAGGAGCAAACTCATATGATTGATCGATCTCTAGTAGCCCTCCTGAGTTTATGTCTCTCTGTGGCTTCTTCAATCTTTATCTTCCTCCATGAACACTCATCAGCAAAGGTACATGTTCTACACTTGTACGCTTCTTCGATTTCGACTCCCCTGGCAGCTCGCTCCCCTTTCCACCATGCCATTCCGTCGCTCACGTAGCTCTCAAGAGCCTTCTCGTCAAATACGAAGATCTCATTTCCAATCACATCCCCCGTCGTATTGAGGCGGAATTCCGCTCGCATGATGTCGCTGATGTCGCTGATGGACCTCCTGCACTCAGCCACCATCATGTCCCAGAGAATAGACAAGGTGTAATTCCGCTCTGATCCAACTGTCGGGTGGTTACAGTGCTTGATTTCGTCCGGTGAAAGCTCCAGCCCTTCGAACTCTTGAATGAGGGTCGCAGATAAGTCTTGGTGGGGCTGAAGACTGTACCGCTCTAGTACAATGTGAGGATCTACAGTACCTGCTACGAGAGACCCTAGAATTGTATGGTAAAGCATGAGCTGCATTCGCGTTGGCCTCAGCCTCGCGCCGATTGGCAATGACCTCACGCCTCTGGTCTTAACATCCGTTATGTATACTCTTCTAGTGGAACGAGTGGGAATCATGCTAGGGATTTCGGGTGTTTCCCTAGCAGGGCAACCTTCCACTGCATTTGTCCGATGTGGATCCGACTGATGTGAATGCTCATCCACTTTCGACTGCTCAAGACCCTCCTCCAGTTCAGGGTCTGGGCAGGCGTACGATATCTCGTCGATTACACCGTTGACCACCTGTCCGTGAACCGTGCCCCAGACTTCCAGTTCGCGTGTAAAGCCAAATTCCTGCAAGGTCCGCAGACCTTGTATTGTATTCCACATTCGAAGTCCGAAGGCATCCTCTTTACTTTCGACACGCACAGGTATGAATGAATGCACCTGCTCTTCCAAGGTTTTGTGCACCTTGGATCCTTGTCTCATCGCCTCCGTTTGTGGCTTTCGTCCAAATCTGGTCAATGTGTACCAGTACTGTAATTCACACCATGCCGGCGAGACGAGGTCAGTGACAGACAACGGTTTCTTTGGCTTTACTCGAAAACGTTCGAGGGGAGACCTCGCTTCGTCTTGTTCTTGCGATCTTTGGAGCGACTTCTGAGAGGGTGTATTCGACCCTTTATCCGGGACTAGACGCTGTCAGTAATTCAGTTAGTTCCGGGTCACTAGATGCAGACCTAGTTGGGCGATATCATACATACCATTCCAGAGGTTCCGGGAAACAGAGGCGTATTCTGTTTCGACCGATGGGCAACGCGACTTGCATATCGAAGACTTTGCGACGGAAGTGTGCTCAAGCTGAAGAGTGAATGCTGATGTTGGAGCGGTGTTTTGAATCTGATCAGGGGCGGGTGGGTCTGCATTTCCCAGATTGTGACGTGTGGCAAGCTTGAACGCAGCTCCTTCTGAGGTAACGGGGCCAGATAGTTGCGCAAAGATATCTTCGATCAGAGCCTCTTCCTCTAGATCGAAATCCGAACCGTAGTCGCTACCAGCAGGACTGGGTTGATCGCAATTATCAGGATCATATCCGACCTTGAGTTGCAATAATTTCCGTTTTGGTGTTTGGGAAGTGGCCATGCCATCATCCTATTCAAAAGGGTTGGTGCATATGGTACTCGTAAATGGTCGCACGGTGCGATGCGGTGCTGATGTTTCCGCTACCGCGACACCGCGACACGCGAAGCATGGATGATTTCATGACATCGGGTCGTTATGGCCAATCACGTTACCGCGATTGCCCATTATCGCGCCATCCGACGTTATTAGGGTACGCCATACGGTCATCAACAGACAGCAGAGCGATGTCACAGGTCTCATTATTAGTACATACCCTCAGAACTATTTAATAAATACATTCTAGTCGCTCAGTTTGGTCTGAACAAATGGTTTGCTACTAACACCGTTACTGGCTGAGGCACCTCCAGCATCCAGTTACCCATAATAATTAAGGTACATGTACTCGTACTATTCCCTACGAATGCCCCCCAATGCTTCCAGTACTTCCTCAAAGGCAGGAATATCGTCTGCACTAGTAGCAGGTCCAGCCCATCTCACAATGCCCTCTGAGTCAACGGCGAATGTCCCAGAGCTCTGCCACCGTGTTCCGCTCTCCGTGGGCCGATTCCAGATGCCCTCTCGCGAGCCCAGCTGGTAGACCGAGAAGAGACTCCAAGGGCTCAAGACATGCCAGAAACTGGATACATTGAGGCCCCATGCTGCGTATGACTCGCGCTTCGGGTCAACCGCAATCTGAACATGCCCTCGGCCGCCTACAGCGGCAATCCAACGGTCTGTAGAGTCTCTATCACTATGTGACACGGCGATGAAGTTTATGTCCCTATGTCTATTCGCCGCGTCGCGCATACACTGAAATGTCTTCTCGGCGACTTAGCTGGCAGTCAGTTCTGTCGTAGATACTCCGTAGATTTTCCATATGCTCTTACATGGACAGCCACAGTGCCTGAGAAAGGTGATAACAGCAGCTCCTGTACCTGGATGAGGCACCTCGAATACTGGTGTCCTCGGCGCTTCCTGTCCGATGACGGGAGGCGCTGCAACTGCCAGCGCTTCTGGGGACGCCCACGATCTCAATTCGGTAGACCACGACATTTACTCAAGATCGTACCTATGATCTTTCACAGCACAGGATACGGAAGATGCGCGATGGATTTTTCACCAGAAGAGCAGTGAGATGGAAAATGCTGAGGCGGCGGAATGTTGTGGACCATCTCGGTACAACGTGCGTCATAGATATGCGAGACGAGTGCGAAATCACGCTATGGTGCAGGAAATCAGTCAATGTGTTCGAGTCAACATGTGCGATGCGTTGAAAAAGGAGTGTCCATTGTTTCTATTTTAGAACGAGCGACTGTGTCACAAGAGATTCAGAAAGCATCACGAGCAATGTAAGGCGAGATTATGAAGTAAGAGCCGATCAAAGATCGTCGTTGCATACAGTGAATTTTCACTGATTATGGGGAATATACATTTGGCACCAACTCAGTGCACCCGTGAACCCGTGAACCCATGACCATTGAACCCATGAAAACGCCTAAACAAATACCAGACCCGTCGACATTCGCGCAACCCGGGAGAGGGTCATTGACTGTGTGTCAGGCATGATGAGAAGAGCGACACGCTTAACCGCGCTCACCACGGAGGCGGCGGGCAAGCTGGATGTCCTTGGACTGGATAGTGACACGCTTGGCGTGGATGGCGCAGAGGTTGGTATCCTCGAAAAGGCTGACGAGGTAGGCCTCAACGGATTCCTATGCGATTGTTAGAATGTGATGGTGCGAGAGGTGAGTGAGAGTGTGCTTACCTGGAGGGCACCGATGGCAGAAGACTGGAAGCGGAGATCGGACTTGAAATCCTGAGCGATTTCACGAACGAGACGCTGGAAGGGGAGCTTGCGGATCAAGAGCTCGGTCGACTTCTGGTAGCGACGGATCTCACGGAGAGCGACGGTACCAGGCTTGTAGCGGTGAGGCTTCTTGACACCACCGGTAGACGGGGCGGACTTGCGGGCAGCCTTGGATGCAAGCTGCTTGCGAGGAGCCTTGCCACCAGTGGACTTACGGGCGGTCTGCTTGGTGCGGGCCTGTGGAGGTTGATGTTAGATGATGATACTATTGGGAAGGATGGAGATGAGAGTGAGGGTGAGAGAAGAAGATGACGATGATGATGAGAATCACTGTCGAAGAGGTCGACGATAGTGATGAAAGAAGGATAAAGAGTTGGAGGATGACTTACCATTGTGGTTGTTGATGAAGATGAGGTTGTTGATGATGGAAGTGGTGATGGGAAGTGGGTGGGTAGTGGGAGTGGTGGTTGGTTGGATGAGTGGCGGATGAGAAAGCGAAAAGGTGGGTGGAGCGAGGGTTTAAGTACGGAGGGACGTTGGGGGGCGACTGCGCGAGATCACAATCAACAATCAGTCTGCGACAGTTTCGCTTAGCGTGGTTTTGGTGGTTCTTGTTTTGGGCTTGGCTTGGCTCTGGAGGTAAGAGTGGCTGGGGGGGAGAGTGGGAGAGGATAATGTGAGTAATAACTCGTTAGGTAGACTAGTAGGTAGTAGCTTACTGTGTGTGCTGTGTGGGTAACTACCTAGTAGAGTGAAACCGGTAATACGACTGGGACTGGGAGACTGACTGACGCGCGCGCACTCACACGCGAGAGAGAGAGAGAGAGAGAGAGAGAAAGAACGAACACAACAAGGCGAGTGGGCGTGTGCAAGTCCCCGGTTCGGGTTTAGTCCCGGTTTTTGGGAACACTGTGACTGAACTGGGTGAGGCGTGGCAGGAGCAGGTACGGCAAGTGGCCAATGCGTTCTGATCTCCCCCTCCCTCCCTCCTTCCTTCCTTCCCAAACACCCGCTTCGACGCGTCCACTCCCAGATCACAAACATTCAACCCATCCCCATATAAGCCGCCGCCCGCCGCCCTGCCCAACACCTCTCTCTCTCATCAACCACTCTTACCCCAACACAATACCAATCCACCACTCAACCAGAACGCGTATTCTTCTTTACGCGTCCTCTCCACAATAACAACTCCCACTTCTCCAACTTCACACTTCACTCTATCAACATGACTGGACGTACGTTAATCATCCCTCCTCCCTCTATCTCCTCTTGATCTATCCAGATCTATCCATCCACAGCTTCATCTTTTACTAACGCGTCCTCTCAGGCGGCAAAGGTGGCAAGGGTCTCGGCAAGGGTGGTGCCAAGCGTCATCGCAAGATTCTTCGTGACAACATCCAGGGTATAACCAAGCCCGCTATCCGTCGTCTCGCTCGTCGTGGTGGTGTCAAGCGTATCTCAGCCAGTATGTCCTCACTTCACTCCAACCATTCTTCCTTTCAACTCTCGCTAACCCGACATTTCCAGTGATCTACGAGGAGACCCGTGGTGTTCTCAAGACCTTCCTCGAGGGTGTCATCCGTGATGCTGTCACATACACTGAGCACGCAAAGAGGAAGACTGTCACTTCCCTCGATGTCGTCTACGCCCTCAAGCGACAAGGCCGTACCCTCTACGGTTTCGGTGGTTAAGCGTCTTGTATTTATGTTTTTCGTCATGACTTTTTGACTTGCCCTTTTTCTTCCACAACGTGGAGGGCTCGTCTGGTGCTGGGTGGGATCGGTTAGGGCCTCGCCTGTATCATAGGCTGCTTCGGAGTTCACGGTTAGGGTCCACCTCATGGAATGATACCAGCATAATCCTTCAAAATTTGCCATGCATTGTGTTTGTGACTATCGTGATCGCGTGTCGTCTCTGTTTGCTTCAAGTACGATGGCAATGGGAATGAGTGTTGCGTGTTTACTTCCTGGCTTCATTCTTTGGCGTGGGCGCGATCTGTCGCGTATGCGCCTCAGTATCGGTTTATTGTGAGGTTTGATGTTGACTGAAGTTGGCGTGTGTCCGTTTTGGGTTAGTGCATATCCCATCGACAATACGATGTTGGGTCGGTACTTAGGTACCTGAGTTACGTGTCTTTCCAATCATACCGCATTTTAATGTTGGCTAAAACTCACCGTATCATCTAATCACCTAATCATTTACATTCTACATGATGCCTTGGTTTATATTTCTGTATGCTTTGCGACCGTCTTGTGATGGATTGGTCTTTTCCATAATTGCTTTTGTTACGGTGTAGATGATATGTTGGCCCGTGCATTCTCCTGGAGACTGCTGTCCGCATCTTTCTTGTGCTGTTCAAGCGACATCTGAGGTGAATATTAATTTTTTAATAATATTTTCGATTTATTCAGATTTTTAAATGTTGTATTTTGTAGTTTATAGGTCTGTTAACTATGTATTTGGTGTTGTGTGGTTTTTTGTTATACATCCGTCTTCATTTTAATTCATCAACTTAGTCTTTCTTTGAATCCACCCATAACATATCAACTTTAATGTAATCATAGTTCCAACCAAATACATAGACAGACAGTCATGATGTAACCAAATACAGCATTCAGCGGAAATTCATGTAAATATAGCATGGACGATGTTACTTCAGTGCACATATGGTATTACATCACATACATACCTAGGTAGCGGTACATTCACACGACATGAGTACTTAGGTATAGCAAAAGAGATTAGTCAAGTCTCCACGAGTCTACAGAAGTCCGAGAACCATGGTAAAAACAGTGATCAAGGGCGTTGGACGATGATAAATAGTCCTTGATTCAATGCAGCCGTGAGTGCGCAATATGAAGCACAGAGTTTGATTATGAGTAATAGAAGTAACGAATACGCCGAGCAGATGTACGATGCATAAGTAAGCCAATGTTTTCCGACTCACTCACGTCAAAACTAATTATAGTGAGAATTTTGGTGACCATCAGCCATCCAAAAGACCTGTCTCAATACCAAGTTTCTCAGCCACCGCGATGAAACCAGGCTGATCCAACGCAATCCATATATCGACCCAACCCTCGTCACGGGCTTTTTGCACATCTTCGTGAGCCCATCCCTCCTCGCCGGCTCGCTCAACATAGATAGCCTGCAGGCCATGGGATTTCGCAGCCTTGAGATCTCCGAGATGTGCAGCCACCATGGCACACTCTCGGGGCTCCAGTCCCAAGCGCTCAACTGCGCCGAGGTAGACTTTGGGCGACGGCTTGTAGGAGTCAAACATCTCCGCGCTGAACAAATGCGTGAAGGCGAGAGAACCATGCGTCTTCAAGTCCTGCAGAAGTGAAAGGTTCCCGTTGCTGAGAGTGACGGTCTGAAATCGATTGTTGAAAGAATCGATGCCGCTAGCTGTGTCCGCCCAGGGATCGAGACGATGCCATACGAGACTCAGGTCTCCCAGTTCCTCGCCCGTCCACAAGCCTTTCAAACCCCACTGTTCCACCAATTCGTGCAGTGCCTCGAGGTGATGTTCATCAACAGTCTTGAACCGAATACTAGGGTCTGCGGCAATGGAACGAGTGAAGACATGATAAGAGTGCCGCCATTGTTGGGCAAATGCACCCCAATCAGACTCAGTCATGTCGGTGGCGCGCAATCTCACGGATGTTGCCAGCGACGCACTTGCAGAATTTAGTGACTCATGTGCCTGCGCGATCAAGGTGTTGGTAACAGTCTTCCTCCAATCCACGCAGGTTCCGAAGACATCGAATAGCAAGGCCTTTAATGGAGTAGGTGAAGCCATGGCGAAGGTTGTGACAATAGCAAGAAGTGCTGCAATATGTCTCAGAACGATGTTCTGGCGAAGGGAGTTAGGTATCTATATGATGCTGGTAACTATGTGATTGTGGTGTTCCATGGTATTATAGGTTGACTGGTTACCGAGTAGGTTAATGTCAGCAGAAGGGAAAACGCAACAATGGCATGTGTCACGCCGGAAAAGCGGACAGTGCAGGCGGAAAAGGTGACCAAAAGTGCTCTCCGCACCCCCGAAAACACACAGAAATCGGCCGCAAAGGGGGAGTAAAATGCTGAGTGTGTGTATTTTGATAAGAAGTACGCTGTGGACGGAAACAATTATGGTTCCTTTTTCTCTCGCATGATTCGCTCCTTCGTGTGCCTGGTGGTTGGCTCGATGGATGAAAGGGAGCAATTGTCATGAGCTAGAATGCGGGAGACTCGCCCCTGACGGAAGAAGACTCCTGTACAATCCTATGGATTGTGAGTAATTCGACATCGAGGCGGAATAGCTTGCACCCAAGTGAGAATATTGCAGTACCTTGTTGTAGCCCTGTATGTTAAAGAATACTTAGATACGTACCTGTAGCCTGTTACCTATACGCTACGCGTAACGCGTTGTTACTCGTAACCCGACGGGGATGGCGTGCACTTGGTGGACTCGGTGGAGCTGTGCAGTATTCGTCGCCAAGTTGCGGGGAAATGGCAGCCAAACGTGATTCAAATCACCTCGGCGGTACTACCACCCGCTTGCCCGGGTGGCCGGGAAACCTACGACTAACATGAGAAAGGCTTCTAAATAATTTAAATGTCCGAGTCGTCTCTCGTTACTCCTCTAAATTTGATGAATTCTTCTGAACTTATCACCTTTATGTATTTTATGAGTAAGGCGCAGATCTATAGCCCCTGTTTGGACTGACCGACATATCGTCTAGCTATTACCCCTACCAATTGCTTATTCTTCCAAATCTAATTACAAAACAATTTCCTTCAATCCATTCGACGCATGTTCCATCGTCAATTGAACCACAGGGCAAGATCAGTATCCATAACACGATGACCGAAGAACACCCCCAAGATAGGGTATACCAGGCTTCGCTACAAGATCCGGAAGCATTCTGGACCGCGCAGGCAGAACATGTATTCTGGCATAAGAAGCCATCTAAAGCCCTCCAGAAAACAACCAAGAAGCTGAACGGCGGCGTCGAACACGAACACTGGAGTTGGTATCCAGATGGCGAGATCTCTACTACATACAATTGTGTCGACCGCCATGTTCTCAGTGGCAACGGTGACAACGTAGCGATATGCTGGGACAGTCCTGTCACAGGTGCTAAAGAACAATACACCTACAGGCAGTTGCTCGAAGAGGTGGAGATATTGGCGGGTGTTCTAAGAGAAGAAGGCGTGAAAAAAGGTGATGTGGTGTTAATCTATAGTATGTTTACGGTCTCATATCTACTCGTGAAGAACGATATACTGATGGGTTGCTCTTCAAGTGCCAATGATCCCGGCCGCATTGTTTGGAATGTTAGCCAGTGCACGTATTGGAGCCATACACACAGTCGTCTTTGGCGGCTTTTCACCCACTTCTCTCGCTCAGCGAATGGAGGTATCTCGACCGACAGCGGTGCTGACTGCGTCGTGTGGGATTGAAGGGAGTAAGGGCCCGATCGGGTACAAGAGCTTGCTCGAGGAAGCGATCACAAAGAGTAGCTTTAAACCTCCGAAAACCATCATCTGGCAGCGGGAACAGTTTCGGTGGGACCCGGTCGTCAAAGAGGAAGGCCAGCGCAACTGGCAGAGGCTAGTGAAGAGCGCAAGAAATCGTGGGCTGAAGGCAGGTTCGGTACCCGTCAATAGCTCAGACGGGCTTTACATAATATATACGAGCGGTAAGCATCCGGGTAGTACTTAATGCATATGCAAACTCTAATTCCCTAGGAACGACCGGTTTGCCGAAAGGTGTAGTACGCGAAGCTGGAGGACATGCCGTAGGGCTTCAGCTCTCTATGAAATACCTATTCGGAGTTCACGGACCCGGAGACGTCATGTTCACAGCATCTGACATCGGATGGGTGGTTGGACATTCCTATATTGTATATGCTCCATTGCTCGCTGGAGCTACGACGATCCTGTTCGAGGGTAAACCGGTAGGGACGCCTGATGCCAGCACTTTTTGGCGGATAGTCGAGGAGTACAAAGTTACAACGATGTTCACAGCACCTACTGCGCTGCGTGCTATCCGAAGGGAAGACGGCGACAATGATTACTTTGAACGGACGTTTGGGAGCCGTGGAGGGCTTCGATCCCTACGCGCCTTATTCCTCGCTGGGGAGCGTAGTGAGCCTAGCATCGTGCAGATGTACCAGAAATTGCTCAGTGAACATTGTGCCGAAGGCGCTGTAGTAGTTGACAATTGGTGGTCTTCGGAATCCGGGAGTCCTATATCAGGCATAGCCCTCAGCGCTTCAGCTGGCGAGGACTTTGCAAGTCCACACCGCAACCGTCCGCTAGCGATTAAACCTGGATCAGCAGGCAAACCGATGCCCGGATTCGACGTCAGAGTTGTCGACGATAGCGGGAACGAAGTAGAGCGTGGGTCAATGGGAAACATAGTCATGGCAATCCCCCTTGCACCCACGGCTTTCACGACCCTTTGGCAAGACGAAGAGAGATTTTACAAAGGTTATCTCAAAAGGTTTGATGGGAGATGGCTTGACACGGGCGATGCTGGACTCATTGACAACGATGGCTACATATCGATCATGTCTAGGTCTGACGACATCATCAACGTGGCTGCACATCGATTCAGTACTGGTAAGTGGTATTGGACATGGGACCCTGCATCCGATATCTGAATGATCGCCAACGTTTCGGAAAAGGACACTGACTGTGGGATTAGGGGCCATCGAGCAAGCAATAACGTCCCATCCGGATATTGCAGAAGCAGCCGTCGTGGGGATACCGGATCAGCTCAAAGGTCACCTGCCTTTCGCCTTTATCACATTGTCTACACACCACCATCCCCATGCCGCAGTCCCTGAAGAGGAACTGTTCAGGGAGGTACAGAAGCATGTGCGGGAACAGATAGGAGCGATTGCAAGTCTAGGGGGTATCATCCAGGGCAAAGGCATGATTCCTAAGACGAGAAGCGGCAAGACGCTTCGTCGTGTCTTGCGGGAGTTGGTTGAGAACGCCACGCACGGAGAGTTCGACAAGGAGGTGCAGGCACCGACAACAATAGAAGATGCAGAAGCTATAGGGGTGGCCAAAGAGAAGGTTAAGGAGTATTTCAGGATCAGGGGAGCGTCTCTTCACAAGGCGACAGAGACCAAGGCGAAATTGTAGGTATGGGACGAATAGCCAGCGTGACCACTAGACATATGTATGTATCCTGGTAGCTTGACGTAGCAATGCGAAGCTGTAGATTGCATCCATTATTGAGACATACTGTATTGTATAGTGTTACTCGTAGAAATTAACGACAATCCTATAACTAAACGGGGGACGTGAAGGATGTGCTGCACTACGTGAGGTCACGTGTGGATTACCAGCCACCAATAACCAGTGGCCAGCCACCAACTCAGATAACGATGACTTTGTTAACCAACAACAAGCTAAACTTAATCTTATGAAAGGAACACGATGTCTTTCCTTTCTAAACGTGATCGTATGCGCAGGTAGGAAGTATACTTCCTGGTAAGGGCTACATCAGCTAACATGCTGTAGTTAGCACCTGTAACACAGACATGAACATTAGTGAGGTGGATGTCGATACTAATTCACTGTGTATTTGATGAAGAGTATGATATTTTAGGTGCAATTGTCAGGTCCAGCCTGTCTACTCCGTAATCCGTATGTTCCTGTCAATATCCACCTGGGGCGACAAGGTAGATAGCATAACATAGCATTCTCAGGTTCCTGGCCTGGTAGCCATAATAACATAGCTGCATAGCATAGCCCAATTCGGCTCGGCCAACCAAGCGACGGATCCTCCTCCTCCCGAAATCATCCTCTTACTTACCTACCTAACTTACTTAATGATCCTGATTGATTGTGATAACAGATTGTTTCGACAGTTATCTACGGAATACGGAGTATGGATTATGGAGTAATTATTACAGGTATGTACCCAGGTACCTACTACCTACCTAGATATTGGCCCTTCGTGACGGTCATGTACGGAGTAGAGTGTGTACTTCGTATTGGTTGGTTCCCTCTTCTCTTCTCTTCCTTCCTTCCTTGAAGTTCCTTCCTTCCTCCCTTCCCTGCTAGACTTGTCTCCTATTGTTGTTATCTCCCTCCTTTCCCTTGCTCCTTCCCGTCCAACGTTCTTCCGCCGTGTCTCCTTCCCGTTCCCAATTGCACCTTTCTTCCCCTGCAATGTGTAATATCCAACGACGACACTACAGAAAACCTAAACTGTCCTAGATACCAGGTACCTAGGTAGACAGGACAGGTACCCAAGTACCTAAGTACCTAAGTAGTTATGACGATGACGATGTTGTTATAACTCCCCTTTTCTTTTTTATCGCTTCTTCTATTAGAAAAACGGGGGTTTCTTTTCTTTTTCTCCTCTTTGTCTTTGTTGATCTCGCGCTGTGTGTGTTATCTACCCACATGTACGGAGTACTTGTGCAAAAAAGCATCACTTGATACATGCCTACCTACCTCCTATACCTAAGTAGGTACCTAGGTACACATAGCCCTAAGCCCAGTGTGCCAGCCAACCGACCATCCATCCCTTTATCCAACAACTAACCAGCCGGCCGGCCAACCGGCCTACCGACCTCACCAATTACTGACTGACTGCCCGACCGACTCTCCCGCTGGCTACCTAGGGCTAGGGAGGTACCTAAGGTGGGTAGGTATGTGTATGTACCAAAGTTACCGACCAACTTCTCCTTATTCTATCTTGACAGACGCGTTGTATTGATGTATATAGGTATCCGATCCACAGACTCCAGAATACCTAATCTACTCTGTACCTTCTTCTAATTACATGGTACCTAACCTCAACAGTAGCCATGTCTACAAAGGAAATCCGTAACTATCTTGTATTATGTACTGAGTACACCTGCCTCTGTTCATTATCCACCCACACGTTGCATAGGATAGCTGCTCACAGCACATGAGGTAACTAGGTACACTAATTACTCTGTAACTACTCCACTCCATATTCCGTACATACTGAATACATATACATACTGTACATTGGTGTATAGTATCAACAGTACGGAGTACAGAGAAGTGATGGTAATAGTAGGAGTTATGTACTGAGTCTGTACCTAGTACCTAGAGAGACCTACCCCACTCCCCAAAACTCTTTGGCCTGGCCCTGGCCCCTGACCTCGACCTTTTTTGGACCTATCCCATCCTGTCCTATCCCATCCCATCCTATCCCAGCCTGTCCTGTCCTATTATTCCTACGAGTAGGTAGTTGTCCTTCTCCCATCCTATCCCATCCCATTTCCATCTCCTCGTTTCTACTCTTCCTTCATCTCTCCTCATCTCTTCCCTCCCTCTAGTTAGTTACCTCTACGGAGTACATACATACAATCAACCAACCTATCCTACTCGTACTCCTTCTTCCTCGTCTCCTATCCGATCCATCATCCAACATCTTTCCTCCACGCACCTATCCACACGCGCGCACACGCACACACACGCACACGCGCACATCACATACCCATACCCACACCCATAACCCATACCCATACGGGCCGTACCCACACCCACACCCACAGTTTACCCTAACCAACACACCCTATCGCACTTCCTCTTCATCCTCATCCTCATCCTCGTCCTCATCCTTCCTTCATCCCCCATTCACCATCCATCCCCCTTCTCCTCCTCTTTCTCTTTTTCCAACTCTTATTCAGCACCTACCCCGTTAGGTTTCTCTTCTCCCACCCCCCTCGACTTCTGCTGGCCTGGCTCTACTCCGTACAACCTCTTGATCTCCATCTTCCGCCTCCGACGCCTCCGACGCCGCCTGTTTCTCCATCCTGTCTCGCCTCTCCGCAACCTTTCACGCCCCTCCCCCCACTGCGCTTCAACCTCGCCATCACTGCCACCCATTCGTTACCGCAAGTCAACCGCCCTTTGCTGTGACCTGCCATCCCATTCCATCCCCATCCCACCCTCATCCGCAGTGCCACCGAGCCCCACCGCTTTACGCCCGATCCATCTTCTCGCTTGCCTCTTCGCTACCGTCCGTTCGCCGTACAACGCTGTGTTCCGTCCATGCCAGCGAAACATCATCCCAATCCATCTTGACTTACCTGTTCGACCGTCCGCAAGAGACATTCGCAATCTGTTTCGCGGCTCCTTGACTCTACACTACATGCACCAGGTGACAGACGCTTCTGGACCGTCTTGAACCGCCCCATCGCCTATTCAATCTCTCTCCCCAACCTCCCCAATCGACTTGGGGACTGACGACCTCTTTGCATTCGCCCTCGCACGACTTCTATACCATCATACGCAGTTCATATCCGACCGATCGTTACTCTTGAGACATTCCAATTCCGCATCTCTCTCCCTCCCTCTCTCTCTCTCATATTCCTCTCCCTCACCTTTGGAGAAGCGACGCCCCCCCGATCACCCATCCGCAAGATCTGTATCTCGCTACAGGTCTTTTTTCTCATATCTGAATTATACCCGGGTCTTTGCAGCCCACCTGTCAGGATCATGGCAGGCAAGATGACTTTGTATAAGTTGGTGGTGTTGGGCGACGGAGGTGTTGGCAAGACCGCCCTAACCATTCAGGTAAGGCCCCTTTCACCTTTCAACAGGCAATACCACAACCGCGTGACCCGAAGCATATAATCTAACCTGGCCCATAGTTATGTCTCAATCATTTCGTCGAAACATACGATCCCACTATCGAGGACTCATACCGCAAGCAGGTTCAGATCGATGGCCAGTCGTGCATGCTCGAAGTGCTAGACACTGCTGGACAGGAGGAATACATTGCACTACGCGATCAGTGGATACGCGATGGCGAGGGCTTTGTCCTGGTTTATAGCATATCATCCCGCCCATCTTTTGATCGCATCAGGAAATTCCATCATCAGATCCAACGCGTCAAGGAAACGTCCATCTCAGGTTCTCCTACATATCCCGGTTCACCTCTTAGTGCATCGTCTGTTGGCTCTGGTGGTTTCGGTCCCACACCAGTCATGCTTGTTGGTAACAAATGCGACCGGGTCACCGAGCGCGAAGTCTCCACTCAAGAAGGGAGTGCGCTCGCCAAATTATTAGGTTGCGACTTCGTGGAAGCCTCAGCTAAGAATTGCGTGAACGTTGAAAAGGCCTTCTACGAGGTTGTGAGGCAGCTGAGGCGCCAGCGACACCAAGGGGCTGGCAAAAGTGATCGGCCATCGAAGGGCGCGATCCGGGGTGCAGGCAGTGGACATCTTCACAGCACGAATGGTGAATCTTCGCGTCTCAACACAAAGTCAGGTCGTGGTGACCGCATTGGGGGCAGGAATAAGAAGAAGGATGTACGGTGTACAATCCTATGAACTCAGCAATGCATTTGCATCCTTTTGCAATTCTCTAAGCTCTTTTCCCCAGCTTGACTGGTCCTTGTTGCCGCCAGTACCGACAGGTTCACCACGATTGCGTCCAGTATTACCGTATTGTGTAATGCTGACATGCAATGCTACTTGATCCATTTCCTCTTCTTGCAGGCCTTCTTTGCTACTATCTTGGTATGGCGTATTGATCGCTGTAACTATACCACGTTTCGCCTTGACCAATTTATGAAGGGTTTCTTGTTGGATATTCAAATCAGGATTACTATAGCGACAGACAGTAGAACAGTTAAAAGGCGTTAGCATAGGTTTAGGCGT
>NW_022983482.1:0-168447 GCF_010015735.1 Aaosphaeria arxii CBS 175.79
TTGGCCTTAGGGCGCGTATTCTCATTGTCCTGAGGTTCGGTCCTCGCACGCGTGCTTGACGCGTCGCGGTTTCGCGACCCTCCACCTTCTTTTGCCAGTGCCACCATTATCCCTACGCGCGAGGAGGTAGTGCGTTGGATTCGTCTCGTTCGTGCGATTCGTTTGGTATCGATTTTACCAGTTTTGGGGAAATTCGTAGAATGGTGTTCTTTTGCTAGAATAATTACCTAACTTAAAATATCACTATTATACTATCCCATCTTCGTGTCAATTCAGTGGCATATCGTTTACTGATTCATTTAAATGTTCGACTGTACGAAAATATGTTCGTTTTCAGTTCTTTACACAGTACTTCGGCTTTGAAGAACTCCTCTATTACAAGATCATGAATTGAAACACTCCACTGCTGTCAGACTATTTATATTGTCGAGTTCGTCAGCTTTTTCATATGGCCCTATCAAATGGTTCATCCAGTGGTTCGATATCTCAGCACCATATTATAAGACTTTGCATTACCTACATCTTACTGCATGACCGTCCGAGAGGCACAGAAGCAGATCGTGTCCCTTCTGATGTATTTGTTCTGCTGAACGACCTATAAGGGTTACATACGAGGTGAATATTGAGAGTGTCATGCTGTTCTGCAATTCAGTTCTTGGGTTGAATAATCCCTCACTGTAATGTCCTCTTAGTATCCGTTGGCAGACAACTGTCATCCCGGATTTTTCATTCTTATAAAGACAGTCCCCAGGACAATGTCTAACAGCCAGGCATTCTGCGATTTATTTTCACTTGCAAGACACAATGGCAGAAGACAAGTTGATACATGACTCAAACGATTTCATACGGTTCCACCGCATCGCAAACAAAATCCGACAAGGTACATGCCGCCGGGGGGCAATGCTTGACAGAAAGCTCAAGAAAGGATTACAATATGTTAATCTGGAGACCGAGACTCCATCCCTGTGGATCTCTAAGAACAAACATCGCAGGCTCCAAGGAGTTAGCGTCGCAGCCCTCGGTATTTAATGATTCCCTAGAATAGCATTTTGCTTTAAGCTCTTCGACTTTTACGAGGATGAATACGAGTCCAATCCTTCGATTCAATGCATGTGCACAGAATCGAACGCGGTCATCCGGCGGCTGGATTGGACCGTCACGATATGAGCCACTCTCACCTTCGTCGTCCTGGAAATTTCATGGCAGAAACCGCATGTATCTACACTTTTGTTCGATCCACTGTACACGGATGTCGCTCGCCGAAATCTTGAGGTGAAGCGTTCCATTTCACCTTTTGAGTTCCAAGCATGAGAGGAATACGAGACGCCCCACCTTAACTTACGCAATTATGCATCGGCTCGATACTATATCCAGCAACAATCAGCGGTTTCTTCGAAATATAGTTATCTGATCCGCCCATAACCACAGGATCCCCCGGGAAAATACGATCTGATAACCACTCAGTGCATTGCATACCACGGCAGGGCCTGTTCAATAGGCATGTCCATTTTATCGATTGAACAAAAAAAGGATGTCAGTGCATGACGTCCGAAGTCGCAACTACTTTCAAGTTTCAACTAGCAAAGGCTACTTCTTTCACCAAGTAGTAGACTGTATGCTCCATACATGCCTATATATACCACCTGGCAGCAGCAGGAGGTAGGACGTTATCTTGACTCATTCATTTCACCATCAAAATTCTTCATTTAGAACTCCCTGCTTCGATTACATCCCTCATTTAAGCCCCTTGCAAAATGAAGGTCTGCTCAATCATCGTCCTTACCCTCGCTACTGCTGTATCCGCAGCCTCCACGCCCAAGAGAGCAGCTCCCTGTGGTGCAACCTACACGGGTATTTCAGCTACTACCAATTGCATCGCATTCTGTGCAAGACAAGGTGGATCCTGCGGCGCTCAGACTGTCAATGGCTACCTTCAGTACACATGCAATTGCTAGGTAATTACCTCTACCAATCTGTGGCTGGCAATGACTGACATATCGGCACAGAGGAAATTTGCATACACCTCTTAACAGAGACTCCTAAGGATTTCTCCTAGTAATCGTTTCGACGACAATCGATCATTGGATGTTGACTTTGTTCCACAGCAATGGAGTAGCCGCTTATGAGGATGGCTTCAACGCGAGTACAGCAAAAGTACAATAAATGAAACACCAGAACATTTCACATCCGTTCAATGTGCCACCTATAAATACATTGGAAAGATTACCAAACAAATACAGATTAAAGTTCTATTGAGCGAATTGTAATGTGAAATACTGAACTACTAAAATGGCGAATTTACATAGAATACCATATTACAAAATCCCCTAGTAAGAGGTTCACTATCGACAATTAAATTTAAAAATTGTTAACTTTTGGCATTAAGTGGCAATGCTTGCGTAAATTTGTTTTGAGGATGCGCTCTATCCACCGCCACATATTTTGTGGCACCGGCCCGATCCGAAGTCAGCAAGGAGAAACATTTTATCGCTGTTTCCACTTCGCTTCTCATTCATTCATATTGGAACTTTTTAATAGTAACTATCAGGAGATAATCTACTTATCTATATTATAAGCTTCTTGCACGTGGGTCAAATTATCATGGCATCGTGCACTTTACTCTTGAAAGCGCGACGTTCCAGATCTCGTTCAACGCCATCATAAAGATGCAAGTCTGGCTGATATGTTCATGTGTACATCTAGTATTTAACGCCCAGCGTTAATTTCTCATAAATGGTAGAACCGGCTGTTGAGTAGTTAGCCCAAGTATATAGTGCGTCATTGAGGAGGAGTGAGCTGAGGTCAGAGCATGTGGCTTGATTTAAGACCTTGAATCAGAAACTGTTCTCGCCTTCGGTACTACTTGCAACGACCAACCTAATGAGGAAAAAGGCCATCCCTCGACCACCTGTTGGCCGCAAGATAGGCAGCATAAAGATGTTCCGATTGTTTCCTCTGAGTTCTGAAATCGCTAAACAACAGAGAAAGGTGATATTCATGAAGAACCAAATGTCCGGAACCACATGTTGTACTTTCGGTTTGTCTTCTGGGCAAATCACCCGCAATATCGGTTATCAAAAAGCTCATCTCATGCAAAGAATGTTTTTCCGAAGCCTACCCTAGACAACATTAGAATCATGGACATTGACTATGTATTTGGATTTGTCCGAAGAGACTGGTGTTAAACTGCTTTCGGTCATCCCAGTGCATAATATACTTCGCCGACTGAACCAATATCAGTAAATTCTCCGACAATCATCAGTCTACATTATTCCTAAAAAAGATTCCAGATAACGCAGTACTAATAATATAGTAACACACAATGAGAAATTCAATGCAGTTATAAAATGTATTCCCTAGAGACATACCTTTGAACATAACTTGCCCCTCAATCCATAATAAAACCAAAGTATACCATCTTCAGATGCCACTTATCGCGCATAGTTCCTTTCCCCACATTCTTGATCCTCTCATACTGTACAAACGAAGTAAAGGTCATCTCTTCTAGTTATCTAATCTTGATTACTCTCCCGCACATCTTGATACCCCACCAAACATAGACACAACCCCCACAAATACAGCTTCCTAAACAAGCCTAGCTCCGGAACCATCTATGCATGTACCCTGACGATCCCTATTCAAACTCCAAACCAGCTCAATTCAATCCAAGTCAATCACGGCCAATCCCTATCGCACATGTTCAATCCAAAGACTCGCTACCATTGAGCTTCCTTATTCGAAAGCAGGGCCGTGACGTGACGCGCGGTCGGGGAATTTGGATGCTTATGCTCTGCAGATGCGGATGGTAACACGGCCAGCGATTATTGACGAATAGTAAGGACGAACGTGGGAGGCGTGCGCTGAAGATGAGAGGCCCGGTATCGCAGACCGAAATGGGGTAAGCCGAGAAGATTCATAAGGCGAGATGCTTACTGGTCGATTCAAAGTACTCGTGCTTTACAGTATCTTAAGGGCCACCAATTGGATTTCTGAGTGGGCCATGGTCGGCGGATGGTGAGGTCTATTCAAGGTTAGGTGAGACCGAGAGTATGATATTCTAAGGAGAGATATATTACCATGCATGGTCAGGGTTGATTGATAGACCTTGATCGAATGCAATAGCCGCGGTGTCCTGTCGATCTTGGGCGGAGAATGCCGACCCAAGGTGTATGTCTGTATCGAGTGCAGGAGATATAAGATTGGGATGATCCCATAGAATTAAGCATCAGCCAGCTCACAATCTACAAAGCCGTCAAGCCTCAGAGTTCGTCATTCATTTGAGTATAACACCGCCGACATGCAGTTTCTTCCTGCTCTCCTTTTGGCGTTGACTCCTCTGTCTCTCGCTCTCCCAACCACCTCTCCCATTGAGAACACTCTTGAGGCTAGACAATGCGCTACCACATGTGGCTCGGTCTGCTATTCTTCTTCAACCCTCTCTGCTGCACGTAGCGCTGCTGGTACGTGTCTCGCGAGCAACTTCCATTCTGTATGTAAAACTATTCACTAATGTGCAACCAGCAAACTACGTCAAGAACGGTGGACACGCAGGCAGTTCGACCTATCCACATGTCTACAACAACTACGAGGACTTCAACTTCGCTATCGCTGGGCCCTACTACGAGTTCCCAATCCTGTCTAGTGGTAAAACCTACACTGGTGGTAAGTTCCATAGAGTATCTTGAAGAATGGCAATCATATACTGATTCAATGAAGGATCCCCGGGCCCTGATCGTGTTGTAATCAACAAGAACGGTGCTCGCGCTGGTGAAATTACGCACACTGGTGCTAGCGGGAACAACTTTGTTGGATGTTCTGGCACTTCGTAGGAGGGATTGGGGAAGAGTTCCTGGGGCTTACGGTCTTCTATGATGATTTATGCAAGAGCCGATATTTTCATTTTCGCATTTCCTTTTCAGCCTCATGACAGTGTGCCATGGCAAAATCAGCACGATGTTGCAGATCTATTGTAAATACTGCCTTTACAAAGCTGCTACAGGAGGCCGAGCAGTCAGAATCGAGCCGAATTTGACATTTCACATCCATTCAGTTTTGTCTCGACTAAATGTATGCTGTCTCTCTAACAACACCTCGTACATTTAAAATTGATGCCTCCACTCTGTGGCAAAAGGAACTGATTAGAAATCTAAGTAATGACTACCTCAGCCTCTGTAGCCTCTTCCATCCACTGTCTATCCCAAATTGTGGCTAATCCTGTTCGCTCAAAGATGCCGTTTTTGCTCTCCACAAGCAACAACCCCCATTGCACGCTCTGAGGTTCGGTGTAATAGGTTGCGGTAGCTAGATCAAGGAAATACAGCGTCTCCGTCCCACCAAGCTCCTTACCATCATCAAAAACCGCCCAGCCATGTGGCTCATTTTCCGCCCGCTCGATATGATAACCTGGCTGATTCGCCGCGCGATAATCAACTGTCTTCACCTCCCGGTACGATGTATAAGACTCCTCCATCCTTCTTTTAAGAAACGTGTCGATCCTGTACTTCTTCGCCCTGATACTTAACGCGCCTGAGTCGGTATCGCATCCTATAATGCTACAATTCGTATGAAACTCGAAGTCCTCCCTCTTTTTATCGAATTCAAGGAATCTGAACCAAACCGGTCCGGAATGCGATGCCCAAGACCACGTCGGAAATTCCACAAGCTTATTATCGACAAATACTGGACTCCATAACAAATGTTCCGGCATGTCGTTCACCCATGTACCAAACCAGTAGTCTTGATTCCCGACCCATGGAGCTATCTGCAAAGTCTTCAGATCAATCCGGGTATATCCCTTCGTCTTCACGATTGATCGCGCGAGGCCCTCCAACGAGATCAACCGATCTTTGATGTATGTGAATGACCGCAAAGAGTGATCGGATATGATACGGCCCCATTCAGTGCACCATTCCGGTTCTGAGAGCCGATGGCCTAGGATCATACGCCCGGATTCGTCTTCCTGCTTCGTACGACACACCCATGACATACCATCAGGAAGGAAGTGGACTGTCCGTCTCGAGAGAATCCACTCCTGCGTTGCCCAGCCCCGAGCTGCTAAGGGGCTGAATGACGGGTGCATCGGTTGTATAAAAGGCTCTTGTCGCCATTCAATTGCGATGTTGTATTTTCCAATTATACATGGTCTGCCTCCGTCCGCTTGTTTTCGTATGAGGGGAACAGGAACCGATAGGATGGGCAGACAGCCGTAGTCGCGTGGCAAGAATAGCCCCTTTGTAGAGTCCTTCGCACCCGTTGCGGCGATAGTAAGTACTGCTTGCTCGTATATGAGGCCCATATCTTTGGACTCGGCAAGCCAGTCCTCTTCGCTGTCCTGGATAATGCATAATGAATCAATCCACAAGTAACGCAAACCCAAAGCTCGCGTCACAATAATTGCATCGACGAAGGTTTTTGGTAAGCTAGAGAACGATATACACTTCATGTGGTCTTGAATGTTTTTGGTGGTTGTCATTAACGGATGATTCTTCGGTTCGCCCCAGCAATGGCTCAAAGCCACCCACTGTCCTGCTGGATATCCTTTTGTATCAATCAATCTTGGCTCAGAGGTACTACCCGGCTGCCCAGTATCGATGAGTCGGGTAGGAAGTTCGAAAAATTCCGAAGGATCTAATATGTCTCTTCCTATGGACTTCATACACCATGAGTGACCCTCTTTGCATTGTTGCATCCAAGTTCTAATGATATCAAAGGATTGTAAAGAGGCCGAACTCCGGATAGGTGGCCGGCCAGCAATATATGGCTTCACGTCTTCATTGCAGGCTGTGCATTATTGTCAATAAATGCATGACTAGCATCAAAATACACGTACCTGTGGGAAGAAAGGTATTAAGCATTGTATAAACAACATTCCGCCTGTCATCTTGATGTGCCTCTTGGGGCCTCTGCCACACGATGCGAATACTGTCGAGCGTAAACTTATTGAAATCCTTACTGTCCTGGCCGAACTTATTGATGTCGGAAAGGTGCAAGAAAATGGGATCTTTGCTATGCCATAGCTCGAGTAGAGCCGAGTGGAGCATAAAGCCATGTTCTTCTCCTCGCAAAAGCCCAAAAACATGTTGTAGCCGACTCTTGGGGCTATCATAGGGAAATCCACGCTTGCGCGAGGTATCCATAACGATGGCAACCTTGATGAGCTGACATAGTGCGCAATGTCGCGCAGAGTTTAAGATGGTCTTTGCTTCCCTGTGATGCAGGACAATATCTGGTGGCAACTTATCGTCGGCGTGAACTCCAACTGTTTCAGGTGGAAGCACGCGAAATCCGTCGAATACGGCGCGAAGGCTGTTGAGATTGTGTTCGAGTGGCCATAATGGGTCCGGCTTGGGTCTCTCCTCCAATGGTCTGTCAAAAGAAAAGATAAAGTCGGAGATCTGATCGGTCGCGGCTGTGCAGACACTGCAGAGATTCTGGCGCTCAGCAAGGCCGGCACTAATTGCATTCACATGTTCGGTTGGAGACAAGGACAGCAGCTCCTCTATTATCAATTTTTCATCGTCTCGAAGTTTTGTCGTGGGGTTTTGCAAAAGATCCATGGAATGCGTGAGGTTGAGCGGTTCTTTTGCGTTTGTTACATTGTCAGCCAGTCACCTAGGAGGGGCGTGTACACGGTTTTCGTATATCATAGGTGCCTAGTCACTCGTTTATTTTTACTACATTCAACCATTTCGCTCTTCTGTATGTACGAACATAGCCTCCTTTACAAGACAGGACCTTGAAGATTAGGCTGCCTGTGTTTTCTGGGCTTTCGATATTACTAGGAAGTAAATTGAGCCAATGATGTAATAGAAGTTGAAGGCGGGCCATGATCTGAAAAGAGGCTGTGAACCTTCGTACGGGCCGTGCCGCTGCCATGTTGACACTTTGTACCATTCCAACTATTGCTTACATAGTTGAACTATGGTTTAACCCTTAAAACTATAATCTCACTGCTTTTGGAGCGAAAATGAAATCGACAGTAACAGAGAGAACAACAGCATCATCACATCACCATCTAGCTCCCGAGCCATAAGGGTGTGAGATCCTTTGTCGAAGCGGGGGGACGTGCAATGTGAAGGATCATTTTATCATCTGGCAGTAGGAAAAGCTGTGAATGCTGAAGGCTGAGGTCGTTTAAAGAGGAGGTGGTGTGGTTGGTTGATTGTGTGGTGTTCATGCGACTTGCTCATGAGGCCAAAGTAGCGCCGATCGATCCCCAAACAGGGAGCAGTTCGAAGACAAGACACCATCATTGGCACATCCCTGTAGATAATCCAAGTTATTGCTATCACAAGTGCCACCTCTAAATGCACCGACAGTTCGCATACTTAAACCATATCGATCATTATGGGATGGTCAATATTGTGCATTCCATACAATGGCGAACGGGTTGGACACTACAAAACAACCTCTTACATTTGCGCAAAGACAGGTTCTCCTAGCTCTACTTGTTCTTCAAGCTTCACGGACATGCTCTTATGTCTTCATCTCTTTAAATGCCGACATATACGGTAGAAGAATCTTTCAGGTGTGCGAAGAGTCTCTCAGCTACTCCGCCGTGCCTGACAACCAAACTACCCGATGGAATAACGAAATCACGGGCAAAGGTAAGCCTATCCATCTACCAAACTGGGTCGTTAGACTGACCATTGTCGGAAAAAGTGCTTCAACCCCCTGAAAACATCAAGGTACAGCACGCAGAAGACTTGGAGCCGAATAGTGAAATCAACGTCGCAAAGGAAATCCAAAGAGACGAGCAGGCCACGATGAGGGAAACGTATAGTGAAATAATGGCGTTAGATGCGAAGACAATCCAAGTTCAGCAAGAAACTATTCTTTCCCAACAAAGTGTCATTCGCTCTCAGCGAGACATGATCCGGCAGTTACAGGATCTAATAATAGCACAGGAGGCACTAATTCACGATTGAGAAGAGAAGGAAGTTATAGTAAAATAATGATTATATCTGCAGAACAACCGCACCATCTCTTTCCACCGAGTAGCAGACGAATAGTTTCAATATCTAATTTCTACTATCATTCACATGACATGGGCGAGTTCTCACATCACTCTTCTCCACTCAGTCCACCATTTGAACAGCCAATTCTCAAGGATAATCACTCGCATGAAGCAAAACTCGTCTGATTTCATTGTTACGTTGTAGTGCAACCATTTTCTCGTGATGTCCTCGTTTCCAATCTACGATTCATCGATAGACTGGGCAATTGCATCCCCAACACTCCGGATGAAATCTTTCTTGGCAGCCTCAAGTGTATTGTATGCATACCCTTCGATCATCTTAAAGTTGCGGTAAACAAGGTTTACTGAAGTATGGCTGCCGTGAGAAGATTTATATACGACGGAGATATGCTTGAAATCCTCTAGTACATTATAGTCCTTTATCGGTGGCGCAAGCCGGAGTACAGTTTTCTTATCATTCAGCAAATGAACCAAGTTGGCTGAATGCTTTCAGTATAAGCGGCTATCTCAGTACAGAGTTGACTTACCAGTAAGTGGCTTGGAGGCGGTTTCGTCAAAGCCAAAGTTGATCAGCATTTCGTACACGTAAGAACGAAGCCTCTGTTTCAAATCTAATGCCTTTGCCATGTTTATTTTTTTAGTATAGTTTGTAAATTTTGAACCATGGGATGCAGATATCTTTGTGAAAAGAGTGTAAGTTGACGATCGTTTGACTGAGCAGAATTTGGGTGAATGGGCAGAAGATGATAGTGTGTTTTGTGTAGGGTGGGGAGATGCTTAAGAATGTATGACTCAAACCACTTACAGACTGAGTAACCTTGAATGCAACTTGATTTGCCCTGTACTGGGTACTACGTTGTACTTGGTTGTTGGTGTGGCAACGCTATCAGTGTTATCTTTAATCGTTTCCCGCCTGGACGAGGTTGTATCAGAGTCAAGATTTTGACCAGAAGGTTGGAGATTTGAGAGTAGTTACTTTGGTAGTATCAGAGCAAAACTTTGAAACTTAAAACCGCTTCTACTGGTATGCTTTTCTGTAGGTATTTGATTGTTGATCCATTGTGGCAGCCCGTCGATTACTGCGTTACACGAAGAATGCATCAAAGGTCGAAACGATCTTATTACGACCGTTCGCATCACACGCCCAAATCTGTTATAATATTGGAGAAAATGAGTCCTGCGTTGCAGTAGTGACATCGCTACATGGAGCTTACCGGCCCGGCCAACGACTGATGCACTACGTTACCAGTCAATCATCAGATAATACATACCGTACCGGGGAAGCAAACTTACCTAGTCGCAGAGCAATGCTGCTGTGATTTAGATGGGTTGAGTAGCTCGGACATCTGTTACTCCTTCAAGGCGATCTGGATGGCCTCCCTTCTCATGGATACCATCTGTCTGGCTATCCATGAATACAGTAGTTCTTCCACAAGGAGAGCTGATTTGTTGACCATTGATCGGGTTTCGAACCAAATAAAGCTTTGTTTTCAGTACGGGATTCGCCTTGTGTTCACCTTGCAGTCTACGGAGTTCCCGGGCGCAAGCGTACGTGATCATAAGGCAAATAAATCGAGATTGCAAGAAGCGGTAATTTGAAACGATTAGAGTAAGTTTCAGGATTGTCAATCGTTTAAAAAGTATCGACCTAGCTCAAGGAGACTATGTTTACTAGCAGCAAAATAGAGGTCAACCCGATCTCGAATACTATGACCTCGAGCAGAACCTCGTGCGCATTAGCGCAAGTCGAACAAGCGGGGCCAGTGTTTTCGAGAAAAGACTTTAGGACAAGCACATTACTTTTCCACCCGCCACTTGGTTCCAAATATCTGGACGTTCTTGATGAGTTTTGTGATTAGCGAATACAATGCGGTCTTTGGAGTAACTGATTAAAATTGTAGCTGTAGAGATTGGGCTTTCATTATTATTTAATAGGTAGTGTAGGTACATTACTATTAGCCCAAGTGAAGAGGAATGGCTGGCTTTTCGACCAGCGTTACGCACGAAATCTGCAATTACCTCAAACACCGCCAAGTCGGGCAATGGGTATTCGGACATTGGAATGGTAGTCATAGGGTGGCGTCGAATAATCAATGTCAGATAATACGCCCGGAAGAACCTCTGTCAGGGCGACGGGCGGTTTTTCCGGAACCTGATCTGCCCGCACCTACAGATAACACATACAGCGCGCCCAAGTAGGGCAACGTATTGCGTTAGACCGCTTCTCGTACTAATGGAGATGCGCTTAGCTGTAAGCATGAAGGAATGTTCATTTGAACTAATCGCGGCAGAGCTGCTCTGAAACGGTAGTAAGAGGCGATGTTCGAAGGAGCAGCAAATACATCAAGTCTTGGATTCGACGGGGTAACGAGCACACAATGGTTCTAACCCAAGCATACACCCGCTTGATAGATAGTCTTGCCCCGTTGCTTACTGAAGAGAACACTGACGGTTCAATGATTAGTTCAAGTGGCATTGTAGATTTACGTAGGACTCCTGTCGCCTGCCATTGAATTTTCGCATTGTTCCAATACCCGGAAAGGCTGGCCTAATACTACACGACCATGTTCTATGCTTTCCATTGAACCAAATTCTCTTCCTCGACGCGGCCTCTTAGAATTATCAGGGATCCGTCGATATGCTCTTCGCCGCGGATTTTGTTGAGAGACTTGATTCAGCAGTTGTAGTCGTCCGACTCCACAACCACACCATCGTAGTCTTCACCGTTCACCTCTAGACATGTTCGTCAATGATACATTTATCATCATATGTTGAACTTCTCCCGTTGCTTACGGTACTGCGAATGGATTTCTCTTCCATCTGGCCTTCTTCGTCGCCATCGTAACAATAAGGGAATGAAGTAATAGAGCTTAGTGACCACAGCAAACACAACGATGACAGGTGTCAGGCAGGTGGCGAAAAGAAGAGCCAGAGATGGCCGTAGCCAACCGAGGATGAATATGTACTTTGGAGGAGTGTGAAGTTCGCCCAGTCGATTGACCATGGCGAAGTAGGGTACTCGTGAAAGGGTGCTATCAGCCCGTGATAGGTAACAATAGTTTCAAATTGCTGAATCCAGATACGAGCCACAGGAAGTATAAGGTGATGACTGATCGACTAAGGTGGATCTGTGAATACATTGAGTCGTGCGATAGGCCCGGGGCGTTGTTGTGGCACATGGGGCGTAGCTGCATGTGAACGGTGAGAGGAAGGCGCTGCCTTCGCTTTGGACTCCCATTTATCAAGCCGCACATTCCGGGCAACTACAAACCAACACGCCCAGCACCCATATCCTCAATGATGTATTCCTTGGTTACCACTGTGGCTCAAGGCTGCGTGTGACCTCGTTCAAAAAGCCAATGCGACTGGCACATTTGTTCTTATCAAAGCATATCGGTGTCCAATTTGATTGTGCGCCAGAGCGATCGATATAATTGGAGGATTCTCTTGGGAGTGTACAGAGTAGACACCTACAAATATCTACGCTTTATCACTTGGAATCAACTATTCTCCATATCGTTCATAGAGGAAATATAAATGCTAATTCAAGTTTACCACTTTGTAAATTCGAAAACACTGATGAGCCTTGCATGTGCCAGGATATGACCGATTGCCAAGGAGGGTAGAGTTATACTGTGTATGCTTCTGAAAGCAATGTGACCATATTGATGAAAGACTTATAGCGAACGCCCTACGGAGTACATCTGACACCTAGCCATCATGAACACGACAAACAAGAACTCGGTTTACACACCCATGTTGGGGCAGACTCAGTGTCAATTACCTCACCACCAAATGAAGCTGGGCGATGAGTACATCAACCGCCCAACGCCCCATGTAACCCCCGAGATACACAATCACAACCCCAGTCTTGCGGTTAGGGCAGAAAAGAAACAAAAAGAAAAACCTATGCACTGAGTGCACCCATAGGATCCGGCTCATATTGAATTCGATTAGGAACTGCATTCCCGGTTGCTATCAGGTTCACGTGCTCTCAAATACGATACACTATGTCCTTTATACAATGACTAGTTATTTGTCGGCAGCATCAGCTCAGCATGAAAGTTCAGAAGAGACCTCATAGTTGCCCGAAAATCATAATGGAACTCCCAGCATGTTACGGACGACCTCTACGCCACACGCCTTCGCCCGAGTGCGTACCGACGCCCTACTGGTCTATTGATAATTGTATCTACTAGTATGATTCCAATTGGCTGACGCAGCCATGTTGAATGTCTTGACCAAACAGGTACACATTATCTCCGTCCGATTCTTCAATCTGTTCCTATGTTCTATTTCAATCCGAACACAACGGATTACGCTATTATAGCAGGCTCTCAATGCGACCAGCCTCCTTCCGAGCTCCAGAAGTTCCTCGGTGGTGCGCGAAACCCGTACGTGTCCACCATTGTATCCCCTCTGCATTCACATTATTGCCGTGCTATCCAGTCCGGGCGAAAGTATGTACCAAAGAGGTACGCTTGTCCTCTTATTCATGCCACATTTCTTGCTTTGTTTCTTTTGACCGTTTTATCTCGTGGCCAGATTATTCTCTTCTTTAGATGTAGATGTAATGAGAGAGTACTCAGTGTTTATAAAGTCTGCATTGCCGTGCTGCCTAAGATGTATACTCTATCCCACTCATTGTAAAATCACGTTAATAAAGCAATCTCCTTCGAAGCATTTGACATATATCTCGCCATGGTTACTCGAAAGTCTGGTCTCTTGACCGCACTCATAATCCTGTTGAAACTGGTCCATGCCAATCCGGTGGAACACGATCCGACGGACCTCAAATTGGTGGAAGATCAGAGCGAAGTCGCTCACATCTGTACGTTCTTTGCCCGGAAGAATGTGCGCTATGCCATCTAATAATGTAATCAGACAGCAGAACAAACCCTGATGGTGAGAAATGGATCGGTTATGACGATGACAGTGAAGAAGAATACAATCGGAAAATCAGGTTCAAAAAAGCACCCCCTGTGAAGGACGCTGGACCGCCGCCACCACCGCCGCCGCAAAACACGAACACGAAAAGAGAGCTTGAGAAGCGTGTTCCCACAAAATTCAAAGATAAGCATCTTGGATTCATTAAAGAGATTTGTGATGAGCTTGTGAGACACTTGCGGCCACGAGACTTCGTCATTTTCGTTGGCAATAGTGGGAGGTAAGAACATTTTTGGCAAGACTTTTTTTGGTTAAATTCTCAATGTAGAATAAGCTAATTTTGTTTTAAGTTATATGAAGTACTGCTTCGACCACCCTCGAATGGGAGCACTTCCTATCAGCAAAGCCAGGAGATATGAGGGGGTCGCTGAGGCATCCCGTGAAGCTGACCCCGACAATTACGGCAAACTACCTGGAAACGACTGGGGCAAGAAAGGAGCTGTTCTAGCCGATTACTACGGTCGATACCTACGTCCAAAGTTTCTAGCAATAGACGAAGATGGTACTGTAGGAGTTCCAGGTGGTATGGAGATTAATAGATTTCTCTTGGTAGATCATTCCAGTACAGGCAAATCTGTGGATGCCACTAAGCTCATCCTTTACCACTCCTTATAGTAAGTCCCCTTCTATTGATTCCCCACGGAAAATTGGAAAAATTATGTCTGTTGCTAATTGGAAATTTCGCGTCGTAGTTACGCAGCGCTGGTTCAAGACGACCCTTATCCTGAGGTTAAAAAGCAAAATTATGCTAAGAAACCGTGGGCACTATTCAATGTCATTGATAAGAGGAAGACGAAAAGACTTACTTTGATGGGGGATAGAAGGCCTGATATGGAACAAATCACAAACCCAAAAGACGTGACCGTGGTCAAACATTTTTGGGTTGGGGGTGACAGAGACGTGGACAAAATTCTTGGTGACGAAGATCGCCATTATCGCAACCAGATTGACTACTGGCCTGCTCGTTGGAATCAGCCGGTCACACATTACTGGGCACAAGACCAGACAAAGAAAAACCAAGCTGATCAAATTCGAAAGCAAATCAAGGATTATGTCAAGAAGGTCAACAAGGGCAAGCTCATGACACCACCAGCCAGCAAGCTCGCACATAACTGAGGGAAGGGTTCTATTGAATATGCATACACGGGAGTCGGGTGAAGTCTTAGGGTTCTCTAGATTATCATAGACTAGACATGGTGTAGTTGCGTCATCTATTCGACTACATATCAATTAGATTTTCACACTTTCAAAGCATTCTTAATATTGCTCATATGTATGGCCACCGATTTCTACCAAAATAGCTTCCACGCTTCTTCAATCTTACTAATACTATGTTCTGCCAGGCAGCCAGGTGCACCATCATTTTGGTCAATGATGCTGAAAACTCGACAACTTTGCTAGGGCCAAATAGGAGACAAAAAGTTCATGTGAGATGTCCTTATTTGCATATCTCTCAAGGCGTTCTTCTGTCAAATATTCACAGTAGAACTCTTTTGAGCGATGCATCGGCCTGCACAGGATAAAAGCCCATTGGCTGGAGCTGGGAAGGCCAAAAGTAGGAAACCCAATTTCATCAGCGACTGATACCGGGGCTATCTTCTGATGCTTGGAAGACTTTTTTCCACACATGTTTGTATGCTTGGATCGGTCCAAAAGTTTGTAGAACGACTCTATGGACACTATGAAAAATGCAAACAGCCGTTCAAGAGCAACAGTATGCCGAATTTCAAGTCCTCGACCAGAATGCCTTTCTAATCAAACTTCAGGCCTTTTGACAACAAACATCATGAAAGGCGAGAAAGTCCCCGTGATACCGCCATCTTTATTTCCCCAGGCGCATTGGACGCAAGTATTGAGGGCTTCGCGTCTTGCATCGGGCCAGATTCCCGTCTTACAGAAGAGCCAATGGACGAAGTACCCAAAGGATACCATTCCTGACTTCATACGAAACGTCTTAATCCAATCTTCCCAAGCTGTCGCGTACTCGGTCTGCCCGGCCATGGGATACCTGATTTCGGTGAGATTAATTGCACCACAACTAGAAGATGATATTAGAAATTGTTCAGAGTGCTTACCACCAAGGAACTCTTGATTTCAGAGCTAGATCCTCGTGATGCAATATCTCCAAGCCCGCTTCTTTCAGTGCATCTTCGATCTCCTTTGGATTGTTCAGGTATACTACTCCTCCACCACGCTCGATGCTGTTTCTGATCTCTCGATGCTTCGGATCGCTGTCGTCATACTTCTCTGTGAGACTCCATTCGTAGGTGCCAAAAATGCCACCCGGTTTTAGCACGCGGAAGATCTCTCTATAGACAGCAGAGAGTGGGCGAGAGTAACAAGTCGCCTCCATTGCGTAAACCCGATCGAAAGATTCGTCGGCGAATGGCATTTTCTGCGAGATAACCTTAGCAGCATTCGGCGCCACATGTCAATCTTACTGACCTGAAAGTCTCCCTGAACGAATTCGCATTGCCCATCGCCTTGTCCCCATAACCCTTTCTGCTTCGCAGCATCTGTCGCCCAGGCATAATGATAAGGACTCAGTGTGATCCCAGTGACATGCGCTTTGGTGAACATGCAAATCTCCCTTGCTGGCGCACCGATTCCACAGCCAGCGTCGAGAACCTTCATGCCAGGTTTCATCTCGCATAGCATCGCCATGTAATGCTCATGACGAGCCATCGCCACGTCCCACGACTCTCCCGGCTCGAAGGTACAGTAGTGGAAGCGTTCATTCCAGCCTCCCACATAGTTATCCGTGACGAGGTCGTAGTATCTCAATTGATCCGTCAGGTGTTGATATTGGAACATGGAGCGGGAACAACATACGTATTGGCAACGTCCTTTCTATTGACACCGGTTTCGTCGCGCTCACCGGGCTTGTCCGTGCTGAGATCGTAATCGCCCCATACCTTGCGATAATCCTCACCGGCGGTTTTGGACTTGACTTCTTCTTTTTGGGGCATGTTCAAGCTCATCGATCACAGACGGGACGAAGTAACGATAGCGAAGTAGCTGTTCAAGAGTTCACATTATATATGACCCTCCATCGTTAGCTTCGAATTTCTTTAGTATTGTTTTGTGGAGGTACAAGATAGCTTAGTATTGTTGTCGGTTCGGGTGGCTGCCGCTCAAAGGCCAGCCTGTTGAAACAAAGGAAGTTGGCTTCTAGATTCGGGCATGCCGTATGGAATATCCAAAGAACGAAGATCAACATTTAACGATGAGTAAATATTGGGACGTATCATTCGCCAGGTTGATCTATGCACCAATTACTACGTAGTCAATCATTTCAATCGATTCAAAGAATCCGTCAACTGGAGACTTGAAAATAATGTAGCAAAAAAAAAACTCTAACACATGGATGAAAGAGGTTCGATTTATTCAAAGTCCCTACATCTCGGATGGCTTCCATGTGCATCATCAGGAAACCCTGCGAAGTGGGTCCAAACAGGTGGGTACGAGGAAGATTGGCGGCACGATGGAATTCGCACGAGTCGGGAGCGGCGAACTGCCGGGTGGGAAGAGTCAAGACAGGGGGTTCGTGTTGTACAAGGATCCTTCTACGAAGGCTTGCTTAGTGTGTATGTTTCCATGATTAATATGGTAATCCCCATGACTATTACTTCCCAGAATAATGGTTCCTCGCTAGAGACAAGTTGGGGACTTTCTACTTGTAGGTGTCCTGTGTGATTTCACCCGCGAACTCCAAGGTATGGTAACTGATCAGCAGCCATCCTCCGAATTTACTGCTTCGGGACAAGCAGATTTTCACTTGTTGTCTCTCAAAAAGGCATCTCTATAAGACATCGCACGAGGCCACGACGATGGACGCGTAGTGGATACTCATTTTGCGTTCTGTGTTTTTGGTCGGGTAATGGTGTGGCCGTGCAGTCTTCAAATCTCACACAAACCAGGCATTCGCGTAGGCGTACTCGTGGTGTGGGATTCCTACTTCAAGTGTAAGTGTATCTAACAATTTTCTCCTCGATGTAACGTCCGTAAGTCGAGAAGCAGAAACTTTCAGCAGTGGAGCTCTGTCAACATTTTCAGATCGATATTTCGTGGCCTCGTGGGAACAAGACTGCGTCACGTATGAGAACGCGCGGATTGTCTTAATATAGTCACAACAAGCTGCAGCTCGAACTGCAGTACGAGAAACGTAGGATTCGCTAAGAATCTTTAGGATAAATATCGTCTCGACATATGCTTCTTGGCTTGCCCCGGTCCGCGAAAAGCTTTAATGCACACGTAATGGCTCGCCTATGCTCCAACATCTTGAATCCTTTGATCCTCAGTCCATTCGGCCTGACAACAAAACGACAGGACGAAACGCGCGTTACGTCTAAGGCACCCACCATGTGATCAAGAATATCCAAAAACTATGAGCTCGATTTTCGCTCGGTGGGTCTTCGATACCGAATCATGTGTAATCCACAGAGTACCTTCGTTCATCTCACATCGCAGTACATCACAATATAGAGCTCTTGGCGAAACCGCTCAATTCAGGTAATTTGCCGGCATAGAATCCTCCGCTCATGAGGTTGTAAGGCAAACCACCTCCTTTTACCTACTTGGTATGATCAGCCCTGCTCGCACCATTACAGCATGCACGCATGAGCTTCCCGTGAACTCACACGCATGATCTGGAGCCAATGCCGTGGAATAGCATCGCACCTAGGGTCCATATGTAGTCGTTAAAGATACATATATGAACATCGCGTCCTCGATTCCATGAGTTCGATATCTTCATCTTCACATTTGAGGATCGCATTCGCTCGTCATTGCTTATCATACACACTCGTTAATTTACATCATGGGCTCTATGTCCGTTCGGTCGCTATGTACCAACCTGCTAGCTATTGCAGCAACCGCGAGTGTAGTATCATCTACTATCATACCCGGGAGATTCTTAGTTGAGTTTCAAGACAATGCTGTGAGTCTTCTCTTTAAATCATTTGTACATCCACTGAAAATCCTTCCCAGAATCATGATCACTTCTCCAGCCATTTGAAAAGAGATGGAATCCAAGCAACCCCAATCCTAAAGACAGAGAGCGAGCTCTTTAGAGCGGCGTCTTACAAATTTGAAGCAGGAGCCCTGGGCGAAGATCCACTCAGCGAGCTCGCCAAGATACCCTCAGTCAAGAACGTTTGGCCAATCGAGGAAATCCAAAAGCCGAAAGACAAGGTCATCTGGCAAGGAAACGGCAACGGCAACCTGCCAGCAGAAGTAGAAGCTCGTGTCGCAAATGCAAAGGCCGGAGGGTTCGCACCTCACGTCATGACGCAAGTCGACATGCTCCACGCGGAGAACATCACGGGAAAAGGTATTAAAGTTGGTATCATTGATGGCGGAATCGACTACCTTCATCCTGCCCTTGGGGGTGGCTTCGGTCCGGGTTATCTCGTAGCTCGTGGATACGACTTCGTTGGTGACGACTACCAATCTGGCAATGATGAAAAGCCTGATGACGACCCATACGAGACCTGCGATGGCCATGGAACTCATGTCGCTGGCATCATAGCGGCGCAAGAGAACGAGCTTGGCTTCATTGGTGCCACGCCTGGTGTCGAGCTCGGCGCGTATCGTGTTTTTAGCTGTGCGGGCGGTACGAGGACGGATATCATTGCTGCGGGTGTGAACCGAGCCTTTGAAGATGGAAACAACATCATCACCGCCTCTTTCAGCGAAGAAAGTGGTTGGTCTGAGACTTTGATGGCAGTCCTTGCTGATCGGCTATCTGAGAAGGGTGTCATCTTCACTTTTGCCAATGGCAACGACGGGACTCATGGGCCGTTCAATGTAGGACAGCCAGCAACAAGCCATGAGGGCTTGGGCGTTGGTTCTACTGAGACGGATGAAGTTCCTCGTGTCTTCGTCGACGCAACCTATTCTATCGCCAACGGGACCTCGAAGACCTTCGGATGGAGACCGGGAAAACCTTCAAACTGGGGCAATGTTACCATGCCACTAGTTATCGCCGATAAAATAGTGTGCGGGGACGAAACTGGTGTCGGCAACCTCACCGGATCAGTCGTCTTGGTTAAGAGCACACCCAACTGCGCCGATTGGGGCGTCGTTCGGACTGCGACTTTGACTGGCTCGAAGCACGTTTTAATCTATAATCCTGACGGAAAGGAGTATGAACAAACTACCAGAGCGCAAGCAGGCAATTTATGCTAACATTGTAACCTTAGTGCGAACTTTCTCGATGCCACTCCTCGACCAGATGACCCTGAGCTGCTCGGCGTAGGAACCATTCCTGTAGATGTAGCAGAACAGCTATATGCCGCTGCAGCCATTGGAAACGTCACTATCAAGATCACCGATCCGAATTACACCAAAGAGTATGTCGACGCGGTGCCCAACGATGTAGGCGGCACAATGAGCACTTTCAGCAACTGGGGGCCCACGTTCGAACTGGACATCAAGCCCGACATCTCGGCACCAGGTGGCACGATTCTGTCCGTCTATCCCGAAGAGAAGGGAAAATATGCCGTGATTTCAGGAACTTCGATGTCGACGCCTTTGGTAGCAAGCATCATCGCCTTGATCATGGAGGCACGGGGCAAGCCAAGCGTGGCAGAGATCCGAAATCTACTCAGCAGTACCGCGAAGCCAATCCAGTGGTCTAAGAATGGAGCGAAGGAGCCTGTTCTGGCTCCGATCATACAGCAGGGTGGTGGCCTTGTGCAGGCGTACAATGCCGCTCGTTCGAGTACTTTGGTCAGTGTTTCGAAGTTCAATCTCAATGACACTGCAAACTTCGATGGATCCCGCGAATTCACCATCAAAAACGTTGGCGAGAAGGACATAACGTACACAATCTCTCACGAAGGCGCAGTCGCATTCAACACCTTCAACGACGGAAGAAACCCATCTGAAGCTGCCGAACTCAACACCTTCGTCGCCAACGCAAGCGTCTCCCTATCCTCCACGGACATCACCATAAGCGCCGGCTCCGAGGCGAAGATTTCTGTGGAATTTGATCCACCCGCAGGCTTAGATGCAGAGCAGCTCCCAGTCTACTCAGGCTTCATCAAAATCTCCGGCACCAACGGCGACGCCCTTAGTATCCCGTACATGGGCGTCGCAACCGACATGCGCTCTGTACCCATCTTCGAGACAACCTACTCCGCCACCAGCAACAGCGAGTCAATCCCAATCGAGCCAGGATATGAATTCGTGATGTCCGAGAGCGAAGAGGACTGGGACAAGTTCCACTATCCCAACTGGTTTGGTCCGCTGTCCTTCGGGACAGCGTACCTTGACGTTCAGATCTGGTCCGTCGATGTTGGTAACGGCACGGCGGAGGGATCGAACGAAACGACGCCCGGGAGGAATTTGGGAAGTTTGCAGGGTTTTCCCTGGGAGTACAAGCAGCGCGGTATAGCGATCTGGGGTAGCTTTACTGGGACCACGGGGGATGGGACGAGGGTGCCTGAGGGTAACTACACGATCATTACAAGGGGATTAAAGATATTTGGAGATAGGGAGGTCGAGGATGATTGGGTGGTTGTGAAGTCCCCACCGTTTGGTCTCAAGTATGTGTAGAGTTAGCTTCGGTAGTGTGAAAGGAAACGTCACGATGTTCTCATTTGTAAATGATGATAGGCGCCACGATGGGAGGATGAAGGGAACGTTGTACATGCACATATCTAAGAATCCTATCAAGGGCTTAAGCCTCTCCGCGATACAATCGCGCCTTTCTGCATGGTTTGCTTGAAGACGTGTAGCGATAATTCGGGTTCTGTCTCCTGTTAGCGAATTCCCTTTCAAAGACAATCGTCGGCGGACTTACGATAGTACATAACCTCATGACCCGCGTTATACACCCTTAAGAAGCTCAAACTACCCTCCGTCTTATATGCACCTACATCGTTACCATTGAATTTGTAGGGCGCGAGAGGCTTCGACTTGAACGCATCTTGTTCTGGGTACAGTATGGAGTTCGCAACGTCGAAGACGCCATACCAATTACAAATCCAATCAGCATCACCAGCCCATATCAGCGTCGTTACACCTGACGAGACGACAGAGCTTAGCTGTGACATGAATGATCGAGGACCTTTCGATTGTTAGTTCTTAATCTCAAAACGACAGTTCGACACAACGTACCGTCACCTGATGAAGTGAACTTGTTATATGCCGCCGTCGGACATTCCTGGTATGAACTCTGCGCACCAATCGCCTTCACGACTGTCGGATCTTCGAGATATTTCTTATAATTAGACGGCGGCTCGGGGTTATTACTCGGCGCTCTAATGTCGTAGACATCATAATCCGCGGCGGAGTACAGCGGCCGTTCAACTATCGCGTAGCACGCCCGATCTGCATTTTGGCAGTCTGTATTACTTCCCGTTCTTGCACAAGCTTGGATGTCAGGGAGACAGTAGTCCTCGTATCTGCTCATGTAGCGGTCGTATTGTGTTTTGCTGATAATGGGCCGGTGGCTGTTGTTGTAGGAGTAGGATATGTAGGCTGGTTCTTGGATTGCGGCATCATGCCAGCCGTTGTTGATACCCAGGGCTACGATGTTGATTGGTTCCCCGACCTTTGCTGCGTTCTGGTCTTGGACGTATTTCGCGAAATCGGGGCCGTAGTGGCCACCGTAGGACTCGGTGAAGATGCCGAAGTCGCGGGATTTGTACTGTGGGAATGATGTATAGAAGGCTTGGATTAGCTTCCAGACGTAAGGCGCAGCAGTGACGGTGGAAGTCACGTTGTTTGTTCCATAAGAGAAACCAACGCCGATCGGCTGATCGATATAGATCATGTTAGCATAATTGTTGAAGCTATGGGTGTTATTGACAGGAACGGTATTCTTGACGCCGACTTCAAACTTGCAAGGACCATTCTCCTGGAAGAGACCGATCATGGAGGAACATCCCGGACCTCCATTGAACCATGCTGCGAGAGGTGCAGTTTCTGGATTTTGCCGCGCCTCGAAGAACCTGGGACAATAATTAGAATGTTACACGAGATGCAAGGGACGATTGCACGTACCAAAACCACATGTTCATGTTTTCACCCACGGACAAGTAACCGGAATATTGCTTAACGCCAGGCGTAGTTTCGCATATTCCAGAGTTATTGACGAATTCAATGCGAGCTCCCGTCTTTGCATGTTCGAAGACATTGTATAACACACCCGATCTCTCGACAACTGAGCGTTTGTCATGCCTTGCAGGGGGGACGGCGGTGGTCAATAATGGTAACACAAGCGTCAATGCCAGGTAAGTCAAAAAGGAAAACATAGTGTGGAACAGGGGAGAACAAATTCGTCGGAATGAATGCATTGTAAGGAGGTGCCTGACTCTTTATATTGTGATGGTAGCGAACACATGGCAGTGCGACATAGTCTGTGAGACGTGCAGATCGATAGTTGCGTAGGCGCCGAGCTAGATTGTGCTTCGTCCGAGCTAGAGACGTATAGTTCGCAGTTCATGTTGCGCGGATCCGTATATTGAGGTCATTCATTTGGGAAATAGCTACTGGTGAAACCAAGTATACAATTACTGTACGGAGTAGCGAGGAAGGTGTACGTAGAATAAAGACTTGTACCACGCGCTAAAAACAAAGGACAAGACTGTCAATAAACATCTAACTATGCTTCAAATCACTAAGTGCGTGATGTCAACGATGTCAGTGAGAAGAAGAACGACAAACCTTGTGCATCAAAAACAATAAATGAGGAATGATTTAAGCAACAGGGTGTGTTAGCTCCACATTAGCAGGATAAGTGGAGCGTGACCGTGAACAGGCTCTAGGACGATCGGTTGCACAGAACGCAACATATCACATCCGATGTGAAGGAGCCTGCACGCAAGTATGCGCGTCTCATTGGCCTTGTGGTAACCAGATAGAGTGCCCGGGTTGCTGGATGTCCTTTAGCCCTTGCAACATTCCAATCCCTGCCATGCGCTGGCTGGCTTCTCGCGACGTGACACCTGAAGCCTCCAAATCCGATAAGATCAGTCTGAATCGATGAGTATCGGCATCGAATACCCAGTCCGCCAATAAATGTCTTATCTCTCCTTGGATACAGACGTCGCCTCTGCGACATCTGCAACCTTTGAAACGGTTGTTTGGAGCGCATTCAGCCGTTCATATTGGAGAAGTACCCTGCATGATCAGAAGGCCAGGGTTAGATTCTGGAAGAGACGTTGCACTCTAATCAGTACCCCATGTCTCTCCGCCTAGGATCGGCATTTGAGACGCTGGGGTTTCTGGGGTATATCTGGATTGGATTCGTGATCTCGTGTAAATATTTACTGCTGATAATGAAATCGGTGGCGTCGCTGGTGACATGCCTGAGGTCAAGTGGGATAGTATACAAACACAAAAGCAATGATGCTTTGCTTCAGCGAGGAGGCGTGTATACGGTTGCAGGAAGTTGTAACGTCTGCTCCAGCTCCCTATAAGCATCATTGAGGGTCTCTATCGAGCTCTTTTGGGAGGGCTGTAGCTGCTTCTTGGGTTGGATGATAGTCGGCGTATTGAGTGTCGGGGAGCGCGAATAGGAGGGAGGGTCATCCTTGGGCGGGACTGGTGGAGGTACGTCCAAACCCACCAGCTCTACTTCCTCGTCAGAAGGAGGCTCTCTGCTACTGCGCAATGACACAGAGAAGATAGAACTTTTCGCGCTTTTTAAGGATGAAGCGAAGGTTGAGGCTTTCCCACTTATAGACGAAGGCCAAGAACTTTGCGACCTGAACGAAAGCGGAGATGAGACAGACACTTCTTTTGCGTGTACTATACGTGGGCCTTTGGTTGTAGAACTTCGACCTGTGCTATCGCTTTTCCAAGTATGATTGTGCTGATTCAAGACTTCTCGAGTCCGGGTGCGCTGCGCTTTTGATACGAGGGGCTTCAAGGTGGGCAGTGAAGCGCAGAGTATGCCGATGTTGACTTCGATCAACGACCACATGTTTATGGGCAATGAATCGTAAAATGGGTCACTAGAGAGGGTAAACTGGCGCAGGTATTGCAGCCTTATGATGGATGCGACCATGCTGAAGAAACCCAAGCCAAAAACAAAGTACAGCGCAAGTTTTTCGCGGGGAGGGCGGGGGATCGCGAGCACGAACTTGATGGGCAGGACGAGGATCCATAGATCCATGACAATGTGAAATGCAGAGGTAACTGTATTGAGATTATCAGCGTCGATCAATGGTGTAGAAAGAATCAACCCTACCGTGATAGAATGCATTAGCATTGATACAGGTGCCCTTGACTTGGCCTGTGAAATCCCAAAGCTTTTCGAGGGGTGTACACTGCGCGGGCACCACGATGGTGACGATCAACTGCCACGTTGCTAGCAGAATTATCGTGCCTTTGCAAAGTCTTTCAAAGATTTTGATGACAGCTAAGTATATCATAAGCAACAGATCCATGATCGGAATGTTCAACATACCTAAACGCAGATAGATGATCAAAATTGATATCTTTACGAGTGTGACCACCATCTTATAAGTAACAACCATAGCAAGGATCATCTGGATCGTATTAGAGACGTAAAAACTCAAGGAACTATCCTCATACTTGAATATTCCTTTCCATCATCAAGGGTGTCAAGGACATCCCACTGAATCCCATCAGATACTTTCGTGCGCCTACGAGAAATTCTAGAGTAAGGGCAAATGTCAAGGCCTATCGAGTAAGCGAACATTACGAAAAATGTATCCAATGTGAACCTACTGCGGCAATGATCATAACTATATCCTCTGTTCCCATATTGCGAACAATGTATGCACGTGTGAAGACTCGCAATGCAACACATACCACTGGTGAAATGTTAGAGAGACCACATCAAGCAATGAAGCAAGGGAAAGGGGGCACTCACTTCCAGTAAGTGTCATCGCGATCGAGACTCCTATTGCCACGTCCTGCCTCAGCTGTTCGGCACCAGGCGCGAACTTGGACGTGTCCAAACTGATCATCTCGTCCGCCATGATGACTCCGCAAAGTCGACGAGGACTGAAAGGTACGAGAGAAACAAAAAATGGGTGCGAGCTTTCAGATTCTCAGATTGGCGTTCCCATGGCAAACAAGAAGGCATGGGCATGCTCTTGTACATGACCGCAAATGCGGTCCGATCTATGGTTCAGCGACGCCATCACATCCGTGCCCCTATCGATAGAATGTGTCGATGATGAATAGCTGAAACGATATTTGAAGGCACCAAAGTTCAATAAGTCAGGCACGAAACATAGCACGCCAAGTTAAGACACATTGAGAGGCCAGTTCGAGTCAAGCTCGCTAGGGCCTCATACACGGTCGTGGAGAATAACTCCGAATCTGGAGAGATAGGCGAGAGCATGCACGAGACGGCAACGTGCAGGTCGTGTTAGCTCAGACATCAAACGTTTTTCTGGAATCCTGTAACCAGGACACAGGATTAACTTTGCATGGACATGAGTCGTAAAGCTCATGAATAAATCAATGGGAGGAGAGTGGCGATAATCTGCGTCTGATGTGAGGGAATGCAGAAAACCGTTCAACAAAGGCATTGGAAAGTTCGCCATTGAGCAGTAAAATCAGGCGCCGTACGACGTACGCTGTGCTACAGAAGGAGGCTATCAGTGCGACGGAACATTTTTTGACAGCGGTTGTCAACCAAAGGAAGTGGGGTGAACGATAGAAGGAGGTCGTCATAATTAGTATTCTGGTTGCGATTTGATGCTCAATCTGTATGAGGATGGTTTCAGACGCAGGTACAATCCTTGGCGTGACAACCCGCTTTTGGGTGCATATTGAGAAACACAACGAGATTGTGATAATGAGAAAGAAGGTTTGACAAAAGTGGTGACAATTAAATATGCATCACACAGCCTCCGAAACCCCAAGGACTCAACTTTCAAATCGGACCGCGCCAGGTCGAGTCTAGTGGAAGTACTTTCTCGGAAGCGAAGGCTCGTCGCCAGAGTCATCATTCAACTGTATATAATTCACGAACGGAGCTGTCATGGAGGTAACCTTAATCGCATTTGATGAAAGAATGAGTCAATCGCTATCCAACAAAACCACTATTGAACGTCGACGTGCACTGCGTAGTGAACAGCTGTCATTGGGAGCATGGCCGAGGCATCCTGATGACAGGCAGAGGCGGTGCAGTCTTCGAGTTAGTTGGAAAAGGTGAGCAACATAGACTTATGCATCCTGCGATGGTATTATTGTATCGCGATACACTCGGCGTAGACGACATGAGTATTGTTACATGATTCTTAGATAAGTAGTGACTGGAATAGTGAGAAGATGGATAGAGAGGGAGACACGGGATGGATAGAAGTGAAGTATGAGGTCAGGTGGACGGTTGGATGTGGTCAAAGCTCCCGATCGTCTTGGCATCATCGATAGCTCGATTGACATCAACATCCATCCATCCAATACTCATACAACTACCTACACAACAACGACATCCTCACGCCTTCTACACTTCCAGCCAACTGCGCTTCACCTTCCCTCAGTTCTGCCCTCTTCTCTCTCGGTGAAAGGCTCGATCGCTCCTACCAAGCCATTGCACAGGCTATCTATACCATTCCTCCAATCGGTGAACTACCTGTCGCCTTGTTGTCCGTCTCCGAATCCCTGCAGCCTGCAGTGACAGCGATCTTATACACATACATCCAGAATGGCATCCAGGAAAAAGGTTCTTCTCAAGGTACGAGCCACGATCCTGTACCGTTGTCATGCAGCTAACCATTAATTGAAGGTTATCATCCTCGGCGACAGCGGGGTTGGCAAGACGAGTTTGATGAACCAATATGTACGCACGCCGTCGACGTTTACAGATCACAACCTTCACAATCCCATATCTAACTTATGACACCCCCACAGGTCAATAAGAAGTTCAGCGCAAGCTATAAGGCAACTATCGGTGCCGATTTCCTCACCAAAGAGGTGCTCGTAGACGATCGATTAGTGACGATGCAGGTGCGATATGCTACTTGCTGCATGGCTGCTGAGCCGGACTGACAAACGATAGCTTTGGGACACTGCCGGCCAGGAGCGTTTCCAGTCATTAGGCGTTGCATTCTATCGCGGCGCGGACTGCTGCGTTCTCGTATACGATGTTAACAACTCCAAGAGCTTCGACACTTTGGACAGCTGGAGAGACGAATTCCTGGTGCAAGCCAGTCCGATGGACCCAGAAAGCTTCCCTTTCGTAAGTCTATGGCGACCCAAGGATAAGAGTATCAAGACTGATTTGAAAAAGGTCGTTATCGGAAACAAGATCGACGTCGAAGAGAGCAAACGAATGGTCAGTCATGAAGTATTGTAGAAGACTGAGCTTTATTAACGTCAAGTCACCAGATCTCGTCCAAGCGCGCTATGACTTTCTGTCAGTCCAAAGGCGGCATTCCTTACTTTGAGACGAGTGCAAAAGAAGCAATCAATGTTGAGCAAGCGTTCGAGGGTACGCAATATCACATCCGCCAGATCCTAGTGCCAAGCTAATTGTGTGTAGTAATCGCGAGGCAAGCGTTGGCGCAAGAGGAGGTGGGAGACTTCAACTCCGACTTTCCCGAGACGATCCCTATAGATCTCAAGGGTGAACAGTCTGGTTGCGGGTGCTAGTTGGGTTGTTGGTGCCGGCGAAGCGCAGATAGCTCACTAGTTCTCCTGTCTGATTGTCTTCGTCTAGTCCCTGCTGTGTTTGTCTCTTTTCATGTATGGAGTTGGGTGTTTTGGTGCCATGCATGCCTCTTTTTACCAATGGCAGCACGCTCTTGATATGTTGTTCAAGTTTCCGTCACAGAGCATTTAGGGTCTTGAATAGTCAGGCTACATACTTCTCCACATTCAATAAATCCGAATACCACATACGAATGACCTGTGTATTGAACGCATCCACTTAAATGTTGCTTGATATGTGAACAACTGCTTCGCAAATGACCCTCGCACGGGCCTTGAATTTTCCGGATGACGCGAGTTGGGCGCTATCAATTCCGAAACACAACGACTCCCATGAACCACGACGACTACCACTAGACACCACTATTAATACTACCACACTACCACTACCGAGTTCCGCCTTTAAAACGCCGAGCAGCGATCGCGAGGACAGCAGATACAAAACATATCCGGCTGCCCTACGCCTCTTCCTCTTCCTACTCCACCTCCGCTTCCACCTCCACGACTTGTCCCTACTCCTCCACCGAACGGTCCGGAGTGTCCTCTTCGCTCCAGTCTGTCCTGTCGCCCTTCTCATGGGCTATATCTACCGCCCACCACCCCACAGTATATGCGCTTCCGCAAAACGGCCTCCCTAAGGCATGTTCCATGATGACAGCGACCCCAACAGACCCGGACACCCGTTTGCTACACACCGATAGCGGCGGTGCATACAGTCCATCTCCTCAACGACTATACGTGTCGAATAGCCCGATAATGAGTCCCTCGACCGTGGTTAGCGTATGGGACGAGGAGACGAAGCCAACGTGGTATAAAGGCGTCAGGCACACGATCGGCATCTTATTACTTCTAGCGACTGTCTTTTTATGGACTGCATCGAATTTCCTTGCATCGGTAAGAACTCCCCGAGTTCTTTGTTTCGTGGCGCAAGCCGACTTGAATGGACAAACATGCTAAGAACATATCTGAAAGACAATCTTCGCCGACGATTCCTACTCCAAACCCTACTTCGTCACCTATACCAACACCGCATTTTTTCTTTTACCATTGATACCCATATTTTTACGGCATGTGTGGGACGACCGATCAACTATCGCATCAAATTTCTCGCAGAAGACCCCATTCCTCTCCCAAATACAAGACCTTCTCGAGCGCCCTGTGGGCCGATATAAGTTACTGCGCGATCATGAAACACCATCAACATCGGCTGCATCGTCAATAGCCTCCAAGTCTCGACAGCACGGAGACGACCAATCTGCCGCCACGGAGCTGCTCCTCGGTGACGAACTCAGAAATTCGCAGGAATTAGAGGGAGATGCGGAAGACGAATGCCTAACCCTCAAAGATACGATTCGTGTTAGTCTTGAATTCTGTTTTCTCTGGTTCCTGGCCAACTACTTTGCTTCTGCTTGTCTATCGTACACGACCGTTGCTTCGTCGACCATTCTCACATCCACCTCTTCGATATGGACCCTGCTCATTGGTGCATTGCTCAAGGTTGAGCGCTTCACATTGCGGAAATTCCTAGGCGTCACAGCCTCACTAGCCGGAATCATTCTGATCTCCTCAGTCGACATTGCAGGCGACACAGACGAGAACCGCGGTTCATTCCCACACAAAACATCACGAGAGCTCGCAATCGGCGACGCCATGGCATTTTTCTCCGCCGTGCTCTATGGCTTCTACGCCGTCTTCATGAAGAAACGCATCGCCGATGAATCCAAAGTAAACATGCCCCTATTCTTCGGCCTAGTCGGCATATTCAACATTGTCCTCCTTTGGCCCGGCCTCATCATCCTCCACTTCACCGGCATCGAACCCTTCGAACTTCCACCCACGAAACGCATCCTCACAATCGTCCTCGTAAACTCCGCCTCCAGCCTCGTCAGCGACTTCTGTTGGGCCTACGCCATGCTGCTCACGAGCCCTCTCGTCGTAACCGTGGGCCTCAGTCTCACCATCCCGCTAAGCTTGATCGGCCAGATGGTCCTCGACGCACAGTATTCCAGCGCCCTGTACTGGGTCGGCGCCGCCGTCATGCTGCTCTCGTTCATATTCATCAATCACGAGGAGAAGAAGGACGAAGATGAAGGCACGCAGGACGCAGCACCCGTCTTCAGCGTCAGAAATTCGATGTCGAGTCGCAGGGACTCCATGCCGAGTCGACGGAATTCGGTTCGGAGTAACAGGAGGGCGAGTGCGGTTGGTGTGTAGAGCTGTGCTGTACAGATGATATACCCCCGATTATTTTTATGTTAAATTGTATATTTCATGGTTTGCGTGATGGGATAATGCCACGATGGATGGTATCGGATCTAGGGATATGTGAAATATGATCTATTCAGTTTTCTACCGCATCTATTCCATGGACGTCGTTATTGTGTAGTTCAATGAACTCATCAAGTGACGGTCGCATGTTTTACATGGAGTGAGTGAGGTAAGCATCCCTATAGGAGGAAACGTCAAACGAATCGACAGTCATATTCGAATGGGTATAAACTTCGCATTCAGATCTCCCCTACCTCTCAGTTCCTAGCACCTCGTAACTGCCCTACCGTCTATTCCCATTCCACCTCCTCTTCCCCCAATTCCCACCCCCACCACCACCACCACCACCTCCGCCCCTCTTCCCCCTCCAACTTCCCTCCCTATCCCCCTCCCTTCTCTCACTCTTCCTCTCCTCCATATTCTTCTTCCACGTCTCCTCGTCCTCGACCTCCTCTGCCTTCCACCCCTCCTTCTCCATGAACTCCTCGAGGTACTGCTTAACCTTGGGCTCCCAGACCTCCGGCGTCTCGAGCTCGGAGTACTCGAGGACGTTGCCAGCGGCGAGGCTGTAGTCGCCTTGGCGGGTGCGGATCAGGGAAGTCATGTGGGCGAGGGAGGAGCAGGCGAGGCCGAGGTCGTGGCACAGGGAGCGGACGTAGAAGCCGGAGGTTACGGTCATGCGGAGGCGTGCTGCTGGCGGTTGGGGTTGCGGTGATGAGGGTTGTTCTTGTGTAGGTTCAGTGACGGGTTCAGTGGTGGGTTCAGTGGTGGGTTCAGTGGTGGGTTCAGTGGTAGTTCCGGTGGTAGATTCGGTGATGGGTTCCGCGGCGGTTGAGGGAAGCTGTTCTGGTTCTTGGGCTGTTTCAATGGGATTTGTGGGTGCGGTTTCGACATTTTCGGGCGCGGGGGTTGGGAGAGAGGGTTCTGGGTTGGATTCTTCGACAGGTAGACCGCCTGACATTGCTGGTTCGTCTTCTGTCTTGGGTTTCTTGGGGTGCGAGTCGGAGTCTGTTATCAGTTCGTCATCGGCTGATGCCCGGTCTCGTTTTGTCCCTCGTCGCTCGTGGGTGTTGGTTTTGTTCCTGTCTTGACTCCTCACGCCCAGAAGTTTCTCTGCACCAGCTTTCTCTTCCCCTTCGATTTCTTCCTTGGGCCAGATATATTCGTGCGTACCGGGTTCCAACCATTCCACCAATTCCAATTCGGTCACTTCGACTGGCCTGGCTTGCACTTCGGGAATCTCCTTGCCCTCTCTTGCGTATTCGTACATCTTCTTTCCGTCGACTTTGAGTGCCGAGAATACACTTGGCTTTTGCATGATCTTTCCTCGAAACTGTGCCAGCTTCTCCTCCACCAGCTCCTTCGTCACATGCTCGTACGGCGCCTTGCTGACCACTTTTCCCACAGCATCGTAGCTGTCCGTTGCCGCGCCAAATAGCACCACAGTCTCATAGCTCTTCGTGCATTCTAGGAATCTTGATAGGCATTTTGTTCCCTTTCCAACACCCACGATTAACACGCCGGTAGCGAGGGGATCGAGTGTCCCGCCGTGGCCAAGCTTGACTTTCAGTTTATCTATCTTGTTTTTGCGAGACCCGGACAGTGTCATGTGCTGGCGTTCATGGTCGAGCCAGGGAGTGAATACGGAGGAGGGCTGGAAGTGGGTTTGTAAGTCGCGGAGCACACCGGCGGAGGAGGCCCATTGCGGTTTGTTGATTGCTTTTGTAATAGCGGATTAGCATGGCTTCAGGACCGTACAGAGGCGAATGAATCATCCCAGGTGTGCCTGGAACGTGCCATATATTTTGCAGTAACCCAGTAGCTTCATAGAGCTATAAAGTGGTTTTTTGGGAGCTCTTTGAATGCAACAATGTAGCTAGTGAATTATGACAGCAAGTATCGAACTTACCAAAGACACCTTCCAGTACCTTTCGAGTCTCTTTCGGTGGAGAAGCCATTGCAATGCGCGCAAGTCTATCGACAATTGGCATTGGTTGGGTGTTTTGCAGATGAACCGTCGCATCAGAGCGTTGAAGCATTTCCGATGCCAAGAGTTCGACGCGCTAAAACTTTCCGCATCTCCAGGCCGCGACTGTTTGTGCCACCCATCTCTCTCCCCACCAAAACTTTTGTGACACTTCACATCAACCCGCGCAGTCGTGGCAGTTTCGAGGCCCTCGGTCGGCTCATCATAATCATTCGGGAATTTGTCCAGCGCGACCGCAACCCTCTGGCGCAAATATGAGCGACTCCAATAAAGACCTCGAGGATGTTGCGAAGACGACAAATGAGGACTTCTATGAGCTCCTCGGTGTGGGCTTCGATTGCGTGGAGTCAGAGATCAAGCGCGCATACCGAAAAACTTCGATCAAATACCATCCCGACAAGAATAAAGATGATCAAAACGCTGCGGACCGGTTCATCCTCATCGGCATAGCACGCGACATCTTGCTCGATGCGAAGTTGAAAGGCGAATATGACAGGGCACGGATGCGGAGGAAGGAGAAGGCGCTGCAAGACGAGCTGCTAGATGGAAAGAGGCGGAAAATGAAGGAGGATCTGGAGAGGAGAGAGCGCGCGGGCGTGAGCATGAAAAGGAAGCGCGCAGAAGATCTCAGTGAGGCCGAAAGACGAGAACTGGAGATTCAAAGGCTTGCAGAGGACGGGAAGAGGAGGCGAAAGGAACAACAGGAGAAGATGGAGCGGCAGCGGCAGGAAGAAGAGGCATCGTTCATGGAACCAAGTCCAGAAGTTGAGACAAAACCCGCGCCTACTGCACCCGGACAGACAGCAGAGATTGACAGAACCGTCAAAGTTCGCTTTGTGCGAGATGGCGATGCTGCGACCTGGGACAAGGAACATTTCTCACAAGTGTTTTCCAAGTACGGGAAAATCGATAGCGTGGTTATGGGCAAAGAGAAAAAACTCAAGTTGCCTGGGGAGAAACACAGAAAGGTGGTTGTCATGGTATTCATCGTGTATACGCGCCTGGATCATGCCCACGCAGCAGTCATGGACGCAAAAGCCGACATTCCATCACTGGAGTCCGTTGGTTGGGCTGGAAAAGAGCCTGACATCAAATCTCCAAATTTGCCGGCAGAACCTACTCCTTCTGCACCATCCACTCCTGTGGCTACACCTAACAAAACATTTCGCGCTTCTTTCAATCCCAACCTGGGGAAAGGGTTCGGAAGTGCCCCGGGAACCCCTTCATTCTCATTTTCTCCGAAGACTCCAAGCCTAGAAGAAGTCACGATGATGCGCTTAAAACAAGCGGAAAAGCGGAGACTGGAGGAACAGATTCGCCAACAGGAAGCTGCTGAGGAGGCTGCAGCTTGATCCTCCATTGCTGAGTTGGCGTTATGAACTTATGACTCAAGTTCCTTTAGGAATAAACTGATACCCCTTGTCGTTAATCTAAACCATTTATAATCCTGTACATTACATTTGACTTCTTTCTGCGAATCTTTTTACTTAGTGTTGCTCAATACTGAGCAATACAGCTCCATACATGTTTTCAACTTTAAGATCATTACAAAGGAAACTAGATCTTCTCTCGAGATATAAATATGGTCACCACTTTGTCAAGCAGGATAGCATAAAACTACATGAAAAGTGTGGGACCAACCAGTGCGCAAGCCAAGATTACAGATTAATACTGGAGAACTGCCATACCATATCGGGACTCGAGAGTGACAGAGTGCATCGACATGATTGCTCACAAACTTGATGTACAAGGTGGGTTAATATGAAACTTATGCAAACTATGTACTTCCCCTGAGGAAGAACAGAGTTGTCTCTGTCTAGTGATTCAGCTTCGTGTCGAGCAGAGCTATCCAAATGTTCAACGATTCCATATATCTTCAAAATCTTATTCAATCAATTGATTAGAAGTCTTCTCAGCACTACGGCCGATGTGGTTGCTATTTGACAGGGACCCTATTCCTTGACAGGCTAAAGTATAAGCACAACCCTTCGTACATGACACTACTACCTTCCTTAGGTTTGTACCGATGATACTTGTACGTGCAATGAAGTCACCGGAAAGCAAACACCGTCAATGATGTCCTGCTTGGTTCTGCGCATATCGATCGCGCGCGTCGAAGGAAGTGGCATGTACATACGGACTACAGCCTCATCTGCCCAGTTCGACATTTCGTGCTAAGCGATATTTATCTTGATCATCTTACAATCCTTGTCCAAGGCAACCACTAAGATTCCATAGTTACCGAACTCACATACAAGGTATGATTGAAGCCTCCAAATCGTCATTATGCAGGATTTCTTATTTTACGCTGCCACAGAAGGCCCTATTGCCTCCAATCAACAAGCGGAAACCCTTGCCCTCCTCTTACCAATTCTCAACCCTCAGCCTCAAAGGAATCGCATGTTACCAAGCTTTCTTGACAACCTTCTGGTACCTTACTCTATTCGCGTCCTTAGTTTCGGAGGCCCGCATGCGGGATGGGTTGAGTTGGGGGCCGTTACAGAGCGGCTGACAGGGTGACCACATCCCCGGTCTGTGAACCCAACGCATGGAAAAGCAAAGAGAATCCAGCTGACGATGTCCGGACTGGATTTCATTTCGATTTCTCTCCTCTTCTAATCTGCATTTCTTTTTCCTTATTGCGATGCGTATGTCTTAAATCTATCTCGTCAACATGCCGTTAGGACTTCTGCCGCAGGCCTTCTTCTTGAGCATACCTGCTATTTGGTCTGTTGCCTTTGTCAACACTGCTCAAGCTACATGTTTTGCACCCTCCGGCACTGAAGCAAGCTTGGACTTCCAGCCTTGCCCCGAACTCGACTCTATATGTTGTGCGCTCAACCGAACGAACGCACCTGGCAAAGATGTCAAAGATGGGTTTACGAGAGACATCTGCCTATCTAGTGGGCTGTGTCTGAGTACAATGGTGGAGAATGGTGTCAACAAGACGTCCTATTGGCGACCGTTCTGTACCGAAAAGGATTGGAACAACAATGAATGTCTAAACGTTTGCACGACGGGAGTGAGTAACACCTACCTATACACAGACCCGGGAACTAACATCGGTTAGGCATTTGTGGCAGAGCATGGAAACACCATGATGACCCCATGTGATCGAAATGCTGGGGCAAACTCAACAACATGGTGCTGCGGCGACTCAAGGTCATGTTGCGACTCCAATCCCATAACGATAACACCAAACTTCGGCGAACCCCTACCAACTAGTTCTTCATCGTCCTCCATACCATCTAGCACCTCGCAAGCCACCTCGACCCCTTCCTCGACCCCTACCTCGTCAGGCTCGCCAGAGAGCAGTAGCAGTAGTGGCCTCTCCACTGGAACAAAAGCGGGCATAGGTGTTGGCGTTGCGGTTGGAGGGCTTGTCTTCCTCGCGCTCGGCTTCTTCATAGCAAAATCGATGTATTGGAAGAAAAGAGCAAAGGATAATGGAGTACCAGGAGGTGAACAGTACGACAGGGTCGCGAGCGTGCCAGAAGATCCTACCAAATTTTCAGGATATCCACAGCCGGGTTGGCCAAATACGGTCGCAGCATACCATGGAAGCGAATTGGGGCAAGAGAGCGCACGGTACGAAATGCCAGGCATGCCAGTACAGAAAGATGCCCAGGAACTGCCAGCGATGGAGGAAAACGCATTACGAAAGTGAATTATCGCTAGAGAACTGTCTTTTAAACCTATGAAATAGCTCATACCTGTCCAAAATCCCAGAAACATGGGGAATTGTGTAAACATGCCAAATCTTCACTGTCTGAAGTTAGACTAGACTTGCGAAAAACGAACCCCTAACAATCCAAGAATACTATCAAAGTATCCAACGTACGCCTGCCAATACTCCATACCGGACCTAAAACTCCATACTCAAAAGTTGTTCGTTTGGTTCTCAATCCGAATGTCGCCATGTTGGGTCAAGTTGACAACTTTACCGTGAACAGTGATGCCATAATTCCCAGAATTCTGTTTTGAAGTTATCATTTGGTGTTCGCGATCTCGGGGCTTACTATCCTACCTCTTTCTGCTCGGCATTTCGTGTTGCTTCTATCACTTGCTTGATCTTTGCTCTGATAGACTTGTAGCCATTATCTTCTTCATCGTCGTACTTGCAGATGTTGATATGATTCTCCCTTATCGGCAGTATCTCGCCAACTCCTGGGTAAGATGCATCTTCCTCTTTAACAATCCACTTCGACCATCGTCAGTTTGCGGTACGTAATTACGAGGGATTCAGGACTTACCACTTTGCCGGTTGCCTTCTGCTCGAAAAAGAAGACGACTGCTAACTTATCAGCTGTCTGATTTCGCTGGCGAACGATTTCCGGGAATCCAAATCGAAGATCCTTCAGCTCTTTGGAGTCCAGCGTAAGATTCCTCAACGTAGTCTGGTCGGTCCTCTGAACCAGATTGAAGATCCGTCGGGCAACATCTGCCCAACCGGCAATCTTGGATCCATAGAATGGTGTCCCAAGAAAGACCATGCCAATGATTTTCTGAGAAATCGATTTGATGCTGTCTCCATCCGTGGCCTGATTCCCGCCATAGATGACTTGGGCTAGAACCAGTCCCCCCATACTGTGACCTACAACAACGATTGGGCGATCCTTCTACCAAAACCGTGCTTAGTTGTTCATCTATTCGTGGAAAGGTTGGACGAACTTACAGTATGTGTCTCCTTTCTTCTATCATCAAGAAGGCTACATAGTTGCCTTGCGTCGTCAGCAAGGCTCCCCTGCGTCACCTCCGCAGAGTCACTATGTATAATCCCGGAATCATAGCCAAAACTTAGAATTCGACTTTTTGGAATATCTTTTGCTAGAAGTTCTTTGGGCCAAATTACTTCGTTTTTGGTCCAGGTGGAGACTCTTCCCCCTCGGAGGCCATGTACGAACAAAATACTATGGCAGTCAGTTTGGATTTTATCCTACATCATTAGGCTTTTGCATACTCAACTTCAGCTTTTTCATCTTCATGCCACTGGATCAACCCATATTGTGACATTTCATATCAATTTGATTCAACGAACTGGTGAAGGCTTTGAGTGGGTATTGGTCTCCTGAAGCTACAGTAATAACGTATTGATGCCTATTCAGCTGAAAAGGTCCTCGCGGCAGCAGGGTTTAGCGATGTATGCAAGCCATCAATGGGTACATGATTTGGCTCACGTGTACTCCCCGCATCTCAGCTATATACAGATATCTCAATATGGCACTAATCTTCTCCTTGTAAGTATATTCCAACGGACGAGTTGTCCACCATGAATCCAGTCACCATCAATCACGCTGGGGGAGATATCAATATTGGTAGGCTCAGACCGTTCTGTGAAGATCCACTTCCTAACACATCTTCAGGAACGCAAAACAATGACCTCAACGGCAACTCGTCGCCGGCCTTATCGTTCTTCAAAACGTCAGAATACGAGTCATACAAGAATATAAACCCCAAACGCGAGCCTCAAACATGCAGATGGTTTCTGGAACACCCAACATTTCAAGCCTGGAAGGCAAGAGATAAAGGCGGGCTGCTCTGGCTCACAGCCGACCCAGGTTGCGGCAAATCGGTGCTGTCGCGAGCACTGATCGATGAAAGATTAGTCGGCGTAGGCACTAGTAAGATTTGCTTTTTCTTCTTCAAGGACAACAACGACCAAAGTAGCATTGCTACAACTTTGTGTGCTCTCCTTCACCAGCTTCTTCGCGCGAGGAAGAGCGAGGGTCTCTTCTCAAAGTACTGTGTACCAGCCATTGGAGAATGCGCCGACGACCTAAAAACGGATTTCGAAGAACTATGGAAAGTGTTCAAAAAGATCGCATTGGATCCGTCCGTTGGTGACATCATTATCGTGCTCGATGCCCTCGACGAGTGTCCGACGACGAGTAGGAACATCCTGATTGACAGGATAGGGGAACTGTATGACGACGCCCAAGAGGAGTGTAGGCTGAAGTTCCTAGTGACAAGCCGCCCGTACCATGAGATCAAGGTCAAGTTCAATCCACTGTTACGCAAACTCTTCACTATTCGGCTTGATGGAGACGCCGAGTCTGACAGTATCTGTCAGGAGATCGATACTGTCATTCGAACCAAAGTGGCAAATATCGCACAAAACCTCGATTTAGGAAACGACCTAGCGATGACCCTACTCAGAAAACTTCGAGAAACCCAAAACAGGACTTATCTATGGGTCCATTTAATTCTCGAGGGCTTCGAAGAATCCTTTGCGTTCACGCACCAAAAGATAGAAAAGTTCATAAGCACCCTTCCTGGCTCAGTTGAGGCGGCCTACGAAAGGATATTGGATCGATGCCGTAATCGTGCGGATGCAAGAAAAATCCTCCATATCGTTATAGCCGCACAAAGACCACTTACATTGGAGGAATTTGACATTGCTCTTGAAATTAACACTGATTTGGAGGCACCTACGACAGATATTCGGCATCTCAATTGTCTCGGCAATGATCACAGGCTCGCAATGATTCGTAACACATGTGGACTTTTCGTCACCGTTACATACAACCGAGTTAGCCTAATCCATCAGACGGCATACGAATTTCTCATTCAGAAAGAGGCTAGCCCAAGTACGCCGATGACATGGCAATACTCTGTATACCCGCAGGACGCGCACCAAGTTCTTGCAGAGATATGCATTATCTACCACATCGCCTATATACGTTCCAAGCAGCACTGTCTTATTTCTGGCTCCTGTGAATATTTTCAATTCATCGAATATACTAGAATCAATTGGCTGAAGCATGTGTGCCTGGCCAAAATGCAGAGCCTGGGCTGGATATTAAGAATTACAGAGCTGCTCAATTTGGGCTTCAACCAAAAAGTTCTTAGTACGATCACGTTTCGAGAAGCTGGTTTACTCCGAGCCCCATGGGAAATTTCCTGGGATAAGAAACGCTGCCCTTTGTATTGGACATGTGCTTTGGGCTTGATGGACGCAATGAAAACCTTACTGGATTGTCGATCAGCGAACCTTTGGGAGATGAGCAATGCTAGTGACATACTTCAGCTAGCTGTTACAGACAGGAATCAGGGTTTGGAGTCAACAAACCTACTATTGAATTCGACTGATCCAAAAATACCGCTCACGCAGGACGTTTTAGATGCGGTCATAACTAATTTTGAACTGGGAGCGGCAATATTGCAAGTAATTCTTGAAAGCCGACCAAATGAAGTTATCACCGACGCCGAACTGTTAAAAAAGCTCCTCTCAAAGTTTCGATTTGGAAAGGCAATGCCAGAGCTTCTCTCTAGCTTCCTACACCCCTGTTCCGGAAGATGGTATACTGAAAGATATTGCCTGTCAACGGGTTTGTTACAGCAGATCCCGATCACAGACCGTGTAGTCACAAAAGCGATGCACTTGTCTTGTTCAAAGGTACCAGGTCCAAGCCAAAACAGATACTTAGATAACATTATCATAGAAAACCTCAAACGATTCTTCCTGCGAAGCAAAATCCTTTGTGGATGCTCTTTTACAGCAACGAGGAAAGGATGTCACAATCAGTAGTGAAACTATCATCGCTTCCTTGCAGTTTTCATGCGTTCATGTATTTACTTCTCTTGTTTCATGGCGACCCCAAGATTTCGGGCTGGTAAACATGAGTTGGGAAGTCAATGGTGATCAGACAAGATTCAAATCTGTGTGCTATTTGGTGGCGTGTATGCTCAAGTGGCCTAGTGGCGATGGTGCAATTTCTCCCAAAAAGCCAACTGGTTGCGGCGACGATGTCGCAGCCTCGGATCAGCTTATTCAATTTCTTGTCCAGCGAGAGAAAGATGAAGGAAGCCTTGAGAGCACCACTCGTCTACTGTCTATATGTACTCGTGCCGGCAAAAATGGTGCTAGATGCATTCGACAGCTTCTCGAGTCGCAGGAGGAGAGAGTTCTTGCAGGTGTGAGTTTGCTTGTTGAAGACCCCTCCAGTAGGGTGGAAAGAGTTGGTGCATTCCACTTTAGAGTGACATTCTTGCCGCACTTTCACAAGGAGTATTACAGCCATAAGACAAAAGTTGGAATGACATCTCGTCGAGGTCTGTAAATGCTTTATCGTGGCATAAGAATCACCTTACGATACATTTTCGATACATTTTCATGAAGAAGGATTTATTCGCAATTCTGTGGGTTGTTAATCGCTTATTCAAACGCTCACGCTTGCTTTAGGCGTCAACTAATAGACGAATTGTCAAACGTACATGTCCTTTCTGATTAATGCCGGTGCTGGAAAGCAAAAATGTGGTGCTATGTAATAAGAAACATTGTGACACTTTGCAGATTGTATATCACAGGCTCAAAGACAACTGTTCCAGATATAAGTCTCTCCAGGGAACACGAACAACAATATTGTCGGCTGATAAATCTCAAAATGATATTTGTCTGTGGAGCTTCCATATGTTTTGTAGCATACAAATGCTAACATTGTGCAACGCGGGAATGAATCGATAGTGAACGGAGAACGAATGTTGTTGTCATAGGTTAAGAATCGGAGGTTTTCGAATTGCGATCAGGATATTATGCATAGTGATTTTGATTTTAGACAATAACTAATGGCTTTTGAGCTAATATGACGAAGCGACATACACCTCAATCTTTAATTGCTGCATTCACGATAACTATAAGTGAAATGAGAAAGCATAACTAGTAGGAAAAGAGACGGAACTCAAAACATCGATATTCCTCCAGACAAGACAAATTATCATCTTTATACCGCCCACAAGGTTTCCCAATACTCTCGTAAGACACAGGTCCAGTCAGGCTCAAGATCACAACTATTATATGCGCAGCAAATATAGCACGTCACGATGCAAGCCCCAACATGTCGTTGTGCAGCATCATGGATGCAGAAAGCCACCACCAAGCCGCCGCCACCTCGATTGCCCCCACCCTGAGATCTCGACTCCGACATCTCACTCTGGGATCTCACATGCACGCTCAAGACCGGGTAATGGGGTAAATTAGAAAATGCGTTAATCGTCAATTGCCTGGCTTTTCAAGGCAAATCTTGATCCGAGGTTGAATTCGGTGTAAGACCACCGACGCTAAATTAGTGGACCGATGTTTGGACCTGGGCATCGTGGTGCCGCGGTGGTTTGAATTACAATCGGGCCGGGTAGGTTGGGGGCCTTGATGATTAGTTCGAGGTCTGCGTGGTGGTGGATACTGGCTGTACTTGTGAGCACTTAGAGGCGTTGAAGTTGAAGATTTCATACATTGAGGAGGATATATTGATCTATTCATTATGTAATTCAAGGATGTCTTAGGTTCGAGGGCAGACGACGTATCTCACGTTGGACGAGTCACTGAATTTGGTGTCAGTCTTGAAATTTGGGATCCAGGTCTTAGATTTCTTGGACACCCTTGTAATCGGGGGTTGCTCCGAATTCTTGGTCCATATTGTTGGTGCATGTGTACCAACACAGCGGTGCCCAAAAGAAGGAACAATCCACTCAAATACTAACAGAACATCAAAAATTTATGCTCATCAATCTTCATCCTCATCATTTTGTACATAGCATGGGTTAATAGCACTATGCGATTGTGACATTTTTCAAAATTTCCATCTAAAGCATCATCAATTAGTCTTTCCAGATTATACAAGCACTAATGTAGATTATATACGTCGATTCTAGCATCGCCATTCAACTCACCCTGTTGGATGTTGTGCTTGGAAAAATTAGATAAGCATCGATGTATAGACATGAGATGAGCTGTGACGATAAACTGCTTCTAATTTTGAGAGCAGCTGGACCTTTTTGTTGCAACCAATCGTATGTAGCACCAACTCTGGAAGAATGGATAACCTGTGGCATATAATCTATACGGTGAGAATTATATCCTTCAATAGTCTATAGTGTGTTGGCTCTCAGAATCTCGTTATGTAGATTCCTCTTGGACTTGCTACGCTGTTCTGGAACAGTTCGAGGTTGATAGACATTATTCGTCATGATCTTCAAGGCAATCAGATGCATCAGCAACCATCTCGCCTCTGATTAATCTTAGCAGAGCTTCAAACCGAATTATAATACCAGGTAGTCTACGATGCTCCATTGGTTTCGAATGGTAGGTTGAAGGGTACTTCAATGCATACTACCCCAGAGTAAAATGTGCGATTCTGGCAGCATCTTAGGCGTCTTCAACTCTTAGAGTCCAAAGATTTATTATTGTCTTCAAATAGGTCAGCATTCGTATGGAAATAATCAACATCGGCGAACTCTCTCCGTGTGCGCGGGACAAATCGACGTGCTCATTCATCGTCATAACGTGGGTATAGGTGAGTTTCAATCAAGTATAGGTCGGAGATGAAATGGGCGCGCGCAACCACCAAACGACCGCGTGGGTGGAAATGAAGATTGGGCGGAAAGGGGCTTGCATGATGGACGAAAGGAAGATGAAGTTGGTCGCGTACCGCGCCATACGACCCTGCATATTAGCTATGTACGAACAACACCATCCTCGAAAAGGCGCGTAAGAACGAATTCACACGGCGATGGCTTGCGCTATGAAGCCATTAATGGTGAAGGAAAAGAGAATGTTTCAGCTGTTGTTCTTGACTCCTCAAGTTTTCGGAAAGCCTGATCGTGTGCCGAAGGATCGGACATCCGAGGCTCGTCAAGCATCGGAAGCTATGTAGCAGATGTCATGATCCTCGTGGAAGGGTCACGCCCACAATTGTAATTTAGGCAGATATAAAACACTAGAATGGATAGCCGCTCAGGTTCATTGCCTCAGAATCCGCGCAGCCTTGCAAAAATAGGAACATGGAACAGAATTTCAGGTAGCTTCGAGAGACAAGCATTACTTGGCAGTCTCTAGACTTCAATAAGATTTGACATCTGCACACATGAGATTAGCCACGCCTCGCGTGAGGTGCCATCGTTTGGACATTTTGATGTTTGGGCGGAGACAGGGACCGAGGGATTACAATCTCGCATCGGCAGTGGCAGACTTCTTTCAGTTAAGACTTCACGGGATGCTGTGGGGCGCCATGATCCACCCAAGGGCAAGCGAGCGTTTCTGTCAAATCGCCTGCTTGTTCGTGCAGTTACAAGTAGTGTGGCGTCGAAGGAACGGTAGGAGATACTGCAAATGGAAATCTTCATTGGCCAGGGGCACCATTTGGATTCAAGTTTTAGCATGGCAGGTAGTTCGCAACGGTCATAGCGCACACGGCGCCACCCCATGGGCAAAATGGTTCCCCGGCCAGCGCTACAGTGGACTGGCAACTAGTTCAAGGCGGGGAGTTGAAGGTTACTCGTATACGGTACAGCAACTGTCTAAGGCGGGTTGGTTGGGCAAGGCATAGGGCGATCGGACCGGGGAAGCGTTTGAGGTGGGACTGTCCCAGCTTCCTCTAACAAGATCAGGACAATGGTAAGTAAGGGAAATGCCAACAGCAACGACAAATGCAACTGCCTGGTCGACAGACACCGTCGTGCAGTGTGTTGGTAGTGTCAATGGCGCGAATGGAGTGGTTTTACAGCAGTGTGCTAATGGCAAGTCGTTGAAGCAAGAAGATATCGGTGCATAACCTCTAAACCAACACCGGTATAGCTCGTGGTACATCATCCGCATTGTGAACAGAAACTCCACCAACAAAACCCCTCACATCGATTCATCTCTTTCAGTTCGTCCCAGATCATCGACCACGCCACCCAGGACCGTGATCTTCATGATCTCGAACGTGGACTCGATCATACATAAAGTTATCAACCGCCTTCAGAGGTCTATATAGCATACCGGTAGTATAGACAGGGGGCTATCGCCATTCTGCCGGCTTAACTACAACTCCCCGGCCTTGCAGGCGCCTCCAGATCTTCCAGAAGAGCTTCCAGAAGAGCTGCCTTTAGGCCATCTCCCCAGGTTTGCGCGTGACGGTTACACATACAATCATGTGTGTACCGGGTCAATGGACCAAACCGTCAGCCTTGCTTTCGAGCAAGTCTGTTGATTCGACTACTCAAACGCATGGGCTTCAACACGAGACATGATATTAGAATTGTACCGGAATGCCGCGCCGGACGCCGGGCTTTTACTCCACGATGATCTCCCTCACGTGTTGTCCCGCATTGACGGCGGTGGTTGGCCTAGGAGTAGACCAAGTCCATCTAGTCAACACCATCCTGTCTTTTGGACATGATTCCGAGCACTCTGCCCCTTGTAGTACTGTCGCCGCACAGAGTGCATAGCATTCCAACGAATCCATGCACCACATTTACCCGGTCCGCTAACCCTCTTAGATATCTCCAGGATATGCATTGACCATTTTCAACCCGCAAACAAAGTACCCTAAGCAGAGCAGTCACATATATATGGCCCAGCAATGCTGTTCGAAATGTATCCTGCAAGCTTCTGGCGCTCGGGTTTCGACAATATAACTACACGCCAGTCCCGGGCTGATCTGCCATTGCGATTGTCTTTTCGATTGCACGCTCTGGGGATTGCTAGTTCTCAAGGTCGCCCATTATGTTTAACAAGACCAAAAACCTGAAGAATGCGAGGGCCGCCGATGTCGAGGTTGCCCAAGCTGAGGCTCCTCACCTCCAGCGTGTGGAATGGACGAAAGAGCCTGGGTTGAGGAAGCTCTACTTCTGGGCCTTCATCATCTGTATCGCTTCTGCGACTACAGGTTATGATGGGTATGCGCACATTCGAGATCTATGATATTAGCATCCACTAACCTTGACTAGTTCCATGTTGAACAATTTGCGTATCCTACCCTCTTTCAAAACTTTCTTCAGCGATCCATCGGGCAATACCTTGGGTATATTGACCGCACTCTATTCCATTGGTTCCATCGCCTCGCTTCCCGTCACTCCTTACATCGCGGATCACTGGGGTCGTAAGGCCGCCATCACCTGCGGTTGTGTTATCATGATTGCTGGTGCTGTTGTCCAAACATGCTCCAAGCACCCCAATGAGCTTCGCATGTTCATGGCTGGTCGTTTCTTCATGGGTTTCGGTAACTCTCTTGCACAGCTATCTTCCCCGCTCTTGCTTGCGGAATTGTGCCATCCCCAACATCGCGGCCGAGTTACCGCTATCTACAACTGTCTCTGGAACGTCGGTGCTATCATTTGTACCTGGTTGACCTTCGGTACCAAGCGTATTGATTCCGACTGGTCGTGGCGTGTCCCCGCTTTGGGCCAGGCTCTTCCTTCGATTGTTCAACTTGCTTTCATCTTCTTCATCCCGGAGTCGCCCCGTTGGTTGATCTCTAAGGAACGCAATGAGGAGGCACTTCAGATTCTCGGCAAATACCATGCTAATGGCGACATCAACAATGCCACTGTTCAGTTCGAATACCAGGAAATTAAGGAAACCCTGCGCTTGGAATTTATGTACCAGAAGACTTCCTCATACCTCGACTTCTTCAAAACCAGGGGCAACCGATACAGACTTCTTTTGCTTTGCTCTCTCGGTTTGTTCTCGCAGTGGTCTGGCAACGGTCTCGTCTCCTACTACGCCACTGATGTTTACAAGTCGATTGGTATCACCGACCCTGATACTCAACTTGGCATCAACGGCGGTCTTACCATCCTCTCGCTCATCGTCTCCGTTTCTTGCGCTTTGTTGGTCGACCGTGTTGGCCGTCGCCCACTTTTCCTTGCAGCGACAGCCTCCATGTGCGCCACCTTCGTTATCTGGACGATTTGCTCTTCGCAACAGGAAGCCAAGCAGAGCAAGGCTGCTGGTCGAGCTGTCATCGCCATGATCTGGCTCTTCTCCGTCGCTTATGCCCTCGCCTGGTCTGGTCTTCTCGTCGCCTACACTGTAGAGATTTTACCTTTCAAAATCCGTGCCAAGGGCTTGATGATAATGAACTTCTGGATCCAGGTTGCCTTGACCATTAACCAATATGTCAATCCTCTTGGTTTCGATCACTTGAAGCCAACCTGGAAGCTGTACACTATCTACGCTGTAAGTCTGCGCCTAGTTCAAAAGGAAATTGTTCGTACGCTAACATGCAACAGTGCTGGATCGCGTTCGAACTGGTCTTCGTCTTCTTCTTCTACATCGAGACCAAGGGTCCCACTCTCGAGGAGATCGCCAAGATCTTTGATGGTGATGATGCTCAGGTCGCTGATGTCAATCTCGACAAAGTTGGCTCCGCTACCCATACGAGCGGCTACGAGAAGAACGATGTCGCCGTGAACGAACTGAAGGTTCAAGACTCCAACAAATACTAAGCTTTGTCAAAAGCATTTATACCCTTGTTGATTAGAACATACAGTCTGGAGACTATTAGCCCACAAAGTCGGATCGTTTTCGGCAGCGCCAGCTTTTGTGTATCTATCAGCACATAATATACTATCTCATAACTATTATAATCATTCTACAAACCATGCGTATTATTTCTTCATTTCGAACACCATGACGCTATCCGTTATAATGTTTTTAAACTATATAGTAGCATTTGGTTACGTCTGTCTCGTAATGTCTAGTAATCGAAGTGAGGGTTTACAGCACTGTTCACTTGGTTGTAACACAACCACTCACGTCTTGCATGGTTGCAATACTAGTCTCGCACTCGTAGATGCATTACAACTCTACAGCATAATGGAACCATACTACCTGCTCATGATGGACCTATTACGCGTAGATCACTAAACCCTTTCCAACAATTGCATTGAACTCGCCACATGACCTCCAATTCATCATCCGCCTTCTTCGTATTTCTCGTCCTCCATTCAAGCTTCCAGAATCCCAAAATAAACAAAAGACCCAACACGAGCACCTGCAATTTTCCACCCGGAGCGCACATATGCAAGTAAAGGGACTAACAAGCATATTATATTAATTTACCCGCGCAAGCGCAGACGACTTTATCCCCATTCCCTGTCTCCCGTGGCCGCATCCGAGTGCGCGTGCAGAGGCCACAATGCCTAACCTGTGGTGAAGGATTTTGCTTCACGCAATTTATTTCCAGGGGTGGATTTCGTCGTTTACGCGAGGGGAGATTGTTTGCAGGAAGGATGTGTGAGTTGATTTGGGAGAGCCGAGATTGATTAGATGTATGTGGTCCTGCATTTGGGATCGGGCGAGGGAGATGGATTCTACGATTGTTTGTGGGCTCTTGGGCTCGATCTTTTAATCTGTATCGTCGCGATCTGGTACCGGGGTTTTGGATACAGGGCGTCATCTATGTAGACAATATACATGCCTGAGCGTACATAAAAAGATAGAGTACGATGGTATCGAAGAAGGCGGACGTTTCAGAGCATTGTTCTCGCACTGATCAAGCGTTCAGGCTTGATTGCCGCCTTCGACATCTTCCAGATGATTTTGATGTGGCATCAATGCTGCGAATGTGTGGCGTAGCTAACTTCGCAAGTCTTGAGTCGACGTGCCCATTGTGAATGCCAGTTGAACAAGGTTCGTAAATTATGTGCTGCTTATTGTATATTAGTATCCATTTTCTCTTCGTTCTTCATGATACTTTGAATTCGCTGATTCTACGCCTTCGTGTCTAATATGGTTATGGACTTGTTCCAGGTCCCCAATAGCCAATTTAATCAGTAAGCCACATTTAACAGATGTCACAAGAGAAGATTGCTCCAATCCTATTAGACCTCATCATCTGCTTCTATGTACAGGTCTGGGCTGTCAAAGGCTCAACGCGTTTCGAGTTTTAACCAGACACTTTCGAAAACGCGAGACACATGACAATAAGCTCGTATAAATTAAGCCAGCTCGCACTCGGTAGCGAGTAACTAACCCAGGGCACCTTCAGGGAGTCGAAACTTGCTATGTCAGGTCGACACGAGATCAGGTACCTCATCATCCTCGTCCTCGTCGTTCTCAATCCCTGTTAGGGCTGCGTTTTGGACAGATGCACCATCACGTCCAGAGTTATGATCTGTACTACTTGAACTTCCATCTTCCTCTTGTCCTGGAAGCAGTCTTCTTCTCGCAAACGGTGGTATGACGACAATGTTTGCCTCCTCTATATTCGGCACAAGACCAGAATCGACTAAAACCTGAGCGAGGCTAAGCATGACACTATTGACCCAGATCTCAGATGAACCGAGATTGGTGTTTGCGAACTCATCGGTTGTCGCGGACATGTGGCCATCGATATGTTCAACTTGACTGGCAATAGAGTTGATGAAGCCACTGTAGATCTCTAATGCACATTGGCTTTCTATGGGCAAGGAAGACAGTGAAATCAGATATGTGGGATTGCATAAATCTCTCTCGCTCCTCCATGGCACTCTGGGTGCCTGCCAATTTATGATGTTGTTGCTGTTGTTGAGTAGATCTTTTCCTGGATCGCACCATTCCGTACTGGCATTGATATGTCAGCGTCGTCATCACAGTACTCAAGAGTCAAGTGAGTTATACTTTGTTTCCATCATCACAGACAGCCCAAATACTGGGGACTCCGCCACTGGACGTCCCTTGAAGCCCTTTCTAACGTGCTCGGGAAGTCCCATTAAGTTAGGCCCGTTCGGCCAGCCAGCAGGCGTGACGAGCAAGCCCGGTAGCCAGTGAAGAAGCCCCTTCAAGTCATTCCCGAACTCTTCAATGTCTCCTAAGATCCTAACATAGTTATGATCTTCGTGCATGTCTAACTCTTCATCGTTGAGTGAGAAATACCGTGCGTCGCGTTGTTTCAATGCATCGATCCAAAGACTCAGAACTGCGAATATTTCCTTTGGTGCCTTTGGAATGGTGTCATGTCCGCTGTGCTCACATTCAAGTTCGATGACGGAGGTCTTCGATTTGTGAGTCCAAGGGTAATGGCTGACTACACTGTGTGCCCAAGTGACTTTGTCCCATTTGGACATCCATTTTAATCTTATCTGTCCATTTGCTCGTAAGTCGTCCATAAGTTTGAAAGTTTTCTCGATAGCTCGAGAAACACAAATACTATGGCCGTAAATATAATTTCGATCTTCTACCAGTAGCTGTATATTCATAAAAGTCTTGACTGGGTTTGTTTGGCTTGCCGGATTTTCTGTCTCTTCCTTTTCTGACGCTGCCGGCGCATTCGAATTGTTCCCTGGCGTCGGCTCATGATTGCTATCGACACTTTCTGTGCTACTCGCGTAGTCCGCCTCGAGCATCTGGTAGGTGCCTGTTCTCAGCTCCCATCTTTGCTCAAGCAGTATTTTTCTTGCAAGCCTTGTTTTAATCAAATGATCAAGCGGCTTGCCGGCGTCCATTAGAGCTTCAAAAAGGAGCACCATATGTATTGACTCCCTATTACTCGGCAACTTGACACTTATCGGATCCGCTGCAAGTCCGCGCCTGACCCAGGACCTGACACCCGTCATGACAACAGTGATGCCAAGCTGAAGAATTGTCGCTGACCAGTGGAGCCCGCGAAGTCCAACAAACTGACACACGAAACCCACGATCGCAAAGGCGGAAGAGAATGCCGCAAGTCTGCTATACTGTCCTGATTCCTCGCGATCCTCGTCTAAGAATTCGGCCTGCTGTTGAGTTTCAGGTTGTATGCTTCCATCGCTTTCCGCATCGAGACGATCCATGCGGATGTTCGAGTAGTGTGCCTCCTCGTCTCCTTTGGCGTATTGTAACCTGGACGTTCTTATTGTTTTGTTTCCCGGTTGGTTGAAAATAGCGAATCCTTGAAACGATTGGTCTCCTACTGAACAAGCTTTCTGCAGTCGAAAGATGTGTAAGATCTTATCCTCACCTTCTGGTGTAGGACAGAATGTTCTTTCAAGCGTGACTCCTTCTATCACATGGGAACATAACAGTAATCCCAGATTGACGATGCATGTACCGATAAGGAAGCACGGGTAAGCATAACTTTGAACCGGCTCCGAAGCTTTGGGGAACTTCCAAAGATAGGTCGCCAGACCTGGAACAACCAGTGCTAAAGACTGTAGCACGACGCCAAAGATGGCCCACGTCCACAATTCTTTGCGACTTGCTGTAGATGAATCTATATTCAACGCAATGTTGGGATTTTGCTCTGTTAAGTCTTTCAAATCTCTGAAATAACTGGCGCGGGAAGATGAAACGCTGACCAACTCTGACCATGGAGCAGAGCCGCCACGGCCGGTGTTCATTGTGCGCGATGGCATATTTTCTTCTTGCAACCAGCCTTTCATCACAGCATGTTGCAGATCCACCAGCTGTATGCCGTTTTCTTTACTGTTTACCAGGACGAGTTCTTTGGTCCCCGGTTTTCCTATCTGACGGATGGTTTCTTCTCCGCTCCAGAGCTCGCAGACGTTGTCCGAGGTCGAGGAAAGTAGTTCCTGTTCAGCAGTGGCCTGGCTCTCTCGTGCGCTTCACACCATGTTAGTGGTTTCGAATTGCATATGTGTTCAAACAACTATTGATTACCGGCCGATCAGAGCTTTCAATTTCCTAACTCCACCGACTCGAATCGCGCTGACGATGACGGTGAGAATCCCCAAAGGTCCCATGGAGACAAGTACATTGTCAGCCCATCCCATCGACATAGTCAAGAATTGCTTAGTGACCTGAAAGCTATCAACGAGGACCAGAACATCGTTTGCGTTTGCTGGGAACAAACCTGTTCGCCAAACAATGTCAATAGAGGCGCTAGATCACTGAACAAATTATTTGAAAATTCGTCCCCATTCCATTCTTCGGACTGGGGTGCTATGGTCGCCGATAGCAGCCCTGTTGTCGCCGTGATGGCTGTTGTTGTTACCGAAGCCATCTGATCTCGGCATCTAGCTAGCTAGCAAGCAAGTCGCACACTCCCACGTAGTCCTATCAATATGCCAAAGGGGGTAGTAGTTATTCACGCAACTTGGAAATCTCTGAGGTTCTCTGTAGGTGTGATGTTACATGCTCTAGAAGATGACCCGTTGGTAGGATTTAGGGGAGGCTGGATGAGTGCGTGGGGGCGAAAATAAATGCTGGCCCCAACCTGCATGTTTCACAGAGGCAGCTTACGATCTTCCCTGCGTGAGATGACATTGACTTTAGGGAATTTAGGAAAAGTATTCCACAACACAAGAGGAGGTATATGGGCTAACAGTCATTTTCTCGCCAACCCGATTCTATATGCTCGTTGATGAACTTAGCAAGTGATCACGTTCAAGTCATAGACGAGAGATGAGTATTGTGAGTGAATGTGTACATTTTTGGTGCATTGCACCGAGCGCTATATACTGCTGTACTACGAAAACAACGCTACAGAGACTTCCTTCATCCAGAAAAACAACAGTGCTACAATCCTGAACACCATCGCTCAATGCAAACCTAAGATACCAGTCCCATAACAATTCCAATGATATGCATAATAATCCATCGCCCCGAAGATAAGTCTGTACAACCAGAGTGTGCTTGTCACGATCTCAATGAACGACCATGTCACCTAGGATGTCACCTAGTTTTTCTTTCAGACCAAAGCGGTCTACATCGCCTCCCACCTTCCTCCTGAAAAGACCGAGATCCTTTAAAAACTCTTCGGCTTCTTGTTGCAGTTCAACCGCAAAGTCATCATTACCCTCGTCATATCCTGAGTCCTCATCAGCGCTATCGTCACTAAGGTCGTCTTCGGCAATGGGAATATTGTTATCTTTACCATCACCTTCAACGAATCCTCGATCACCCCACTCTTCTTGTTCGAAATCGGGTGACCCCAAGGGATGTTGTGGCGGTGGCAAGACAATGGGATTCTTCAGTTCTCCCAGAGCAAGAGCCAAGTGTCGTCTAAGAGCCTCGTTCTCTGATTGCAGAGCCGCAGCTCTCGGTCTGAGATCCTCCACTTCGCTTGTCAACGCTCGGATCTTACAGTCCGAAACTTGACGGCTCTCTACCATCAGTCGCTGCATGATCGTGACTTGTCGCTGATACTCTTCGAGCTCAGTCGCTTCTTCGCGCTTGCGTTGTGATGCTGCGTTCACAGAAACTTGAAGGGAGCGAATCTGCTCTGCCATTTCCGAAATCTGAGCATCGCGCTGCGCGGTAGACATGCAATCTTGATTGACACTAGCACGAGTGCGAATGCGTTTGGCTTGGTCTGCGTATCGTAGCGTGCTAAGAGTTTCATCGTAGTCTGCAGGAGCAATACAGGCGACCATGGCCGTTTTACTGTTTCCTCCAAGGCTGTCTTTGAGGAGCCATGTTAGAACGGAATCTCTGTAGGGTACCACATCCCTGGGTCGTCGTCCTTTGGCGCCTTGACGACGCGGGTCTGCGAGAGCTGCAATAACACGCCCAAGAGTTGTGAGAGACTTGTTGATCTGGCCGCCTTCCTTCAGTCGTTGTCCTGAAGCCTCGGTTGACTTCGCACGTTCTGAGCCCGCAAGATCCACGAGACGCATGCGGGCAGTTCGCTCAATGGTTTCGTCACTGAGAAGGGAGTGCTGGATTTGCTTGAGTCGAATAGTGAATACAGCATGGGAACGAGATGATGTATCGTTCATCTTAGTAGCCGCGACAGTTCGACTCAAATCCCCAACCTTCATCAATCGTTCCACGTCGGCATAGCATTTGACTTCTGCCTCAGTCAACCCTTGCACGTATACACCATCTGTTTGACTTTCTCTGATCTTCAAGTAGATGGGAGGGTTGGTTCGGGGCACCAACAAATCCCGCACATGCTCGTTGTACACTTCGAAGTAGGTTACGTGAACGTGGTAACTGGTATTGGGTGACGGCTCGTTTTGGATGCGCTCGAACAGCTCTTCGCACGTTCTTGGGATCAAACCGGGTTGTTCGGGCGTTCCCATCATTGTGTAACTTTTTCCCGAACCAGTCTGGCCGTAGGCAAAGATGCAGGTATGATAGCCGTCAAAATTGTGATCAAGAAATTCTTCGCCAAACGAGCGATATACGTCCTCCTGGTGAGCATAATGAGGATCAGCCTCGTCGTGCGACCAGAATGATTTATCAAATGTGAATTCTTTATCTTCATAGACCCGGCGAGTGTTGGAGTTGCAGTCGACTTCTATTGGGGCGTGGAGGGTAGTCTTCTGTGTTGCCGGATCCATGCGAATCAGGCACTGGGTGCCCTTTTCTTTTTCTTTTGATAATCAGCACTCGACCAGTGCATAAGTATATAATATATTCACTGACCTCGTTTTAAAAAGGCTCTGCATCGTACGACGACCTTAACATTGCCTGGGTCGTCGGCCATTGGCGGGGGCGCCATCAGCGCGATGGGCTCAGATAGTCGCATAGAGGGCGCGGAGGCCGATGAGGAGTGTATACCCGCATACATTCTCGGATTCATGGTGCGTTCCAGCAGTAACGAGCGGAATTCTTGGAGGAGTTGCTGCGACTTGAGGATATAGAGGTTGTGCATGGGCGCGATTGTTGACACCGCCAGGGTTGCCTCGGGCAACGGCTGGCGATTACGGCGATTGGCTTGCTTCGACGTCACTCTGCCAAGACTACGGAAACCCACACAAATTTCTCGACGACTCGATAATCGACTCCACCGGGCCAGCGCAGCGATGTCGACGTGTGTGGCTCTGATTGACTGATCGATTTCGTGTATGAAGAATTAGGATGAACGCGACAAAGTGAAGGGACCGATTGAGCGCGTGTCTTCACTCCCCAGCAACCGTCTCCAAGGAGCATTCCAGGGGCCAAACTCCGATAGTTACACAGAAGTAAACGCGTCTTCAATCACAAAACAGAGTGGCTGATCTTGTGGCTTGTGCCTCTTGGCTCGATATCGAACGTGTTCTTCTGTGCCCAACTAGGTACCGTAGCAAGAATGTCTGAGTACGACGTTATATTAAGCCATCTGGACGTGGACGCACGGCTTGCGATATTTGAGAGTTTCTGGCGTCGAGTCGAGGCATCCGCAGTAATAGATACTGATGCACTACGGGCATGCATTCGATTGCTCGCATCGAGCGAGCAAGCCGAGAGACTTGTGAGTCGGTTCGAAACGGTTATGTCTAGACTGCAAGCCTCTGACAGCACCGTAGATTAGCAAGCAAAACCAGATTGTAAACTTCATCCACGCGAGTATACCAAGTCAGCCCGATGATCACGATTTCCTGTATGGTCTCGCCGACATCTGCTCGGGTGACTTTCGAATCGGGCAGCAAGTATTCCATAGGCTTTTTGTATCATTGCAAGACTTTAGACCCTTGATTTCCCAAGATTCTGATGATCCCTCCGTCCGGGATCAGCTTTCAGTAGTTCTCTCTTTTCTTAGGTTTCTCAAGTGTTCCTTCTGGCTACCCTCTCAAAGGCCTCATTTTGTCACCAATGACCTGATCCAGTTACTACTTGAACTCCTTGGACACGACGACCTCGATGGACCAGTTCAGGAAACACTGTCCGGCTTGTTTACACTGCTAGAAGGCCCAGTCGTCGTTTTCCATCCAGATGATGATTCAAAACCTCCTTGCTGGACAACTGATCTTCCAAGCACACAAAGTCTTTTTCCCAGTGGAAGTCTCTGGAACAGGTTGGAAAATTTACCTTCCAGCTATTTCAACACGGATTCCTCTCGTATATTCAGGACTTGGTTCCAGTGGATATCCCTCGCGTCCTCCCAAGACGTTGACATAGATGCGATCTATCAACCCGCATACTGGAGACTTCTTCGAATTGGCTTACTTTCAGGCTTTGCCGAACAACGCAAGTATTGTCTTGGTATTCTTCGACAGTCATTGGTCCTAGCCCGGCGTGACATCAACGTACCTTTTATGGTCTTGGAGGTCGATAGACGGTCCGAGTATTCAGCGCAATACGAGAAGTACAGCTCTCTGTTCGAAACTATCGTGCTTGACCGATATCCCAACCAAATTCAGGCCTCTTTGCCGGGTCTGACTAGTCTCTTCGTCTCCGGTTCCCTGATTAGCAGCGTTTGGACAACCGCTCTTCTTTCAGGTGTTCTACATCCGCACGTTCAGGATGGTGCTCGAAAGATCGTCGGCAATTGGTACATTGATTTTGTTGTCCACCAAAAAGGACCACTTGAAGAACATGCGCAATTTCTCATAGAGGGGTTTCTTCCCTGGGCAACTCAAGGCAGCCTTTTCACACACTCACTTATTTCTACCAGGAGCGAGACAGTCTGCACCCACGGGCAGGCTTTGGCTGATGTTCTTTCTGTGTCCCTTCAGGCTATACCCAAACCTACGGACCGGAGAAATCTGTTTGTTGATATTCTCAACTTCATCTTCGCCGCCGGTGGAAAATTGTTCCACTATGCAATCATCTACATCCTTGAGGGCCTCAAAGACGCACTTTTCGAGCATGAGAATGACCCTTCGTATGCAAACCTGGGAGCTGATGAACTTCAGCTTGTCTACAAGATCTCTCGACTCCCGGGACTACCTGAAATTGCAACGGAGCTGTGCTTGACACTCTGTGCAATGGTCAGTAGGAGCTGTGTCCATAACATCAATAGTGGTGAAAACGCCGAATACGTGCCCGGATTAAAGGAGTTGGAGGCCAAGTACATCTCAATCAAAAGCAATGAAAAAGAGCAACAACTGCAAACCTTCAAAGAGACAAACCCTACAAATGGCACCAAAGACTTGCATTCTTTACAATCCTTGCTTACTCTTCTTGAAGAGACAAAGCATACAATCATTCAGGGCAACGACTTCGTATCGTATTGTGACCAAGTCTCCTCGATATTAGATTCAACTACATTAGAAGAGTCGCAGCATGGCACGTTGTACACAATACTAGAAGCACTGTGGGAGGAAGCAGACAGGCAAGAATTTCGTCGACCTGTTGCGGTCGGCATCCCAGCCTTGTTCTTCCATGCACAGTGTATAGATATTTGCGTCAGCGAGCAAACCCATGAAGCAGATGGTCCGGGTCTTGACTCGTTGACTACTCTTCTTGTCAAAGCCATGGAGCAGCTGTGGCACATGTCGGGAGGTCGTTCGTACCTGCTATCGACCTTCGCAGACTCGTTACGAAAGGCTGGTTTATTGAACCCCAAAATCATCGAAATCTTACCGTTCGAGGATTTTCTCGTCAGTATAATAGAGAATCCACCATTGGCCAAGAAGGAGTTTCTTTTCGAAGTGGCCTCCGCAGAGATGCTAACACAGTACAACGCGAGCCAAACATACCAGCTATACTACGGGAAGCGTGAATGGCATGCCTATGCCTGCCTGATTGATCTCCTCATCCGGTTCCCAGAGAGCGAGATTCAAGTGGCTAAAAGATTATTGAAACGACTACTCGAGCCATGGAGGACCCAGAAACGCCCGATCCCAATCATCAGCAAATGGAAAGATACATTGCAGCTCCAGGCGATGCTACTCCTTGTGGAGTCATGCGTAGACGAACAAGACGCTGTTTGGTATCTCGATACCTTCATGAGCATGCTGATCATTGAACAATGGCCTCGCTACCGCTATCTCATTGAATGGATCATCTCCCGAATTTACTACCGCTTTCCGCAGCTTGCACAGAGAATTCTACCCGACTTAGAGAGCCTAGACGATACTGTGCCTGTTCAAATCGCCTCTTTGATCAAGCTAGCTGTACTTGCTACTCCATTCCTTGACTCCGAACAGTTCACTCATCATCTCGTCACATTATTCATTCCTTTCTCAGCAAGCCCTAAAGTTCACATCCGGCACGAAGCCCATTGGTCATTCCCAATCATCTATGGTATCGCTGAGGAGAAGAGATGGACCAGCATCACCGAAAACCCTGCTTTCAGCGCGCTGAACAAGTATATCCGCAGCTTGGACAAATTTAATAGCCCGGCGACAACGATTAGAACCCTTCGCCTCGACGCTGTTGAAGATTTCACCCTCGTCGATATTTTCCAGGGAAAGTATCTTACCATCGAAAGCCCAGACCGCCAATACGTTGCAGGTGAAGATTTTGAGACACTCTGGAACGAAGACAGCGCTTCCGGCTTTTCAACCCCAGCTGCCCGCATAAGTCTCGGAGCATCCAAGGACAACGAAATCACTCTACCAATTGTCTCCACAACTTCTCAACCAACTACCACAACAACAGCAGACCTCCCTACCGCACCCCTCCAAACCAAATCCGGATTCGATCTCGCATCACTTCTTCCCTCGGCCGGCCCCCCATCCGCATCGAAAGTCCGCCCGGCCTCCGTCCTCCTCGTCGCCTCCCTAATCGACAACCCAACGAATCTCGGCGGCCTATCCCGCATCTCTGAGTCCTTCGGCCTTGAAGCCCTCTACGTCAACGACACGAGATGCACAGGTAGCAAGGACTTCCAGTCTACGGCTGTCACGAGCCACAAGCACCTTCCGATCCGCGAGCTCAAGATTGCAGGCGTGCCTGAGTTCCTCATCAGCATGAAGCGAAGCGGATACGAGGTTGTCGGTGTAGAACAGACGGATAGGAGTGGCATACTTGGCGAAGACCCCGCGGCGGAGGTTGCGAAGGCTGGTGGCAATGTTGACTTCAAGGGTGACGGAACGCTGCCGAAGAAATGCGTGCTCGTGCTTGGTAGTGAGAAGGGAGGTATCACGGCGGAGGTTTTGGCGGTCGTGGATAGGTGTGTGGAGATCAGGACTGTGGGCGTAACGAGGAGTCTGAATGTGCAGACTGCGGGTGGTATTGCAGTTTACGAATGGTGGAGGGAATGGGGTGGTGCGAAATAAGATGTTGTGGATTCCTAGAAGGAGGGAAAAAGCGTTTGTTTACATTGGTTTGTTAAGTTTAGATCTACGATCTTATGTTTGATATTCAGTAAATGCTAAATCGATATTTCTACAAAAGTCTGAGAAAGGCTCTATCGCTTGCCTTGGCCCATCATGCTCAACATACGCTCCAACTCGACCGTCGCACTCCCACTCGCCTTACTCTTAATTTCCTCTAGGAGCGCCCTATCTTTCGCCTTCACAGCCTCCTCTCCCGCCTTGACTAACAACCCACACTTCGCCCACATCTCCGCTCGTTCCGCGGGGCTCAGGCTCGTACATTTAGGAATGAACACGCTCGCGACGCGCGTGTTCCCCGCAGCCAGAATTTCCTTGAAGAAGGGTTCCCAGCCGATAGCACTCTTCTTCGTCTTACTAATTTCTTCGAGTTCATTCCAGTGTCTCGCTGCGACAAGCGCGCGCAGACGAAGCCATGTGTATGTTTTGTCTGGAATCTTGAATTCAGATTGGACTTTCTGGGCGCGTTTATTGTGGTTTGCGCGGATGAGCGTGAAGATTGTTTCGTTGGCTGATAGGCCGACGAACTTGTCTACGCTTGAGGAGAGCGGTGCATTAGAGCTAGAGGGCGCGAGGTCTTTCTCGAACTGTTCTTGGAGGCGGAGGAGCTTTTGGGCGTCGTCGAGTTGTTGGCGTTGGAATGTGTGGTCTTTGCTGTCTTGGAGGTATTTGGAGGCGAGTTTGAGTTTGTCGAGGGATGCGTGGAGGTCGTTTTGGGAGAGTGCTTCGGATAGGAGGAGGTTGCAGCCATCGAGACGGCGGTCATCTTGGTAATAGAGGTCTTTAAGGAGGTCGCGATCACTATCCCACGCGGACGATTCGACGAGGGCGGTGGCGACTGGGCGAGTGTTGATGACGCGGAAGAAGGAGGCGAGGGGAAGAGATTTGCGAAGATAGCGAAGGACATGGAAGATTAGGTCTGTATCCCCAGATTCGATGGCCTTGTCAAGGGCGATCATATCTTCCTTCATGCCTAGCAGAAGTGGTACTTGTTTGCCTGCCCGTGGTTCGTAGTTCAAAAGCTCAGTAGCAAGGCGCACACGACCCTCGTCATATGCGGCTCGGGCAATCTCCTCGAATGATACGCCAGGTTTGTTGTGTAGTTTTGTGACGATGAGTTTGCAGATTGTTTCTTCGTCGGCTACCGAATGTCGCACTTTCTGTTGCGCCCAGTGGACATGTATATGTGAGGTTGAAAGATGCAGATATTCGGCTATTCTGATCGTCGTCAAGTACTCGTGACGGTTGGTAAGTCGTTCGATGAGTCGTTCTGGGGTCAATCTCTTGAATTGATCGTAAGAAAGGGGAAGACCAATTTCGTAAAACCGAGCTGCATTCAGTACGCGTAGAGTCTCGCACATGTCGACGAAGTCATCAGAACTGTAAAGATCGAGGACAGACTTTCCGTATGATGCAGCTTTCAAGAGCGCCTTTTGCCAGTGAATGTTATATTCTTGGCCGGCCGCCTTGACGCAAGTATCCACCGCTTCGGCGAGAGAGGGTCTAATGAGTTGAATCAAGTCGTCTGCTTTGGGCGACTTCTGTTCCAGCAGAGAGGATGCTTCAAGCAAGTGTGCAGCGGGCGCATCGGAACCTAGACGGAAGACTTCAACGGTCTCGTCGGGAACCTTTTGCAAGTATTCGCAGACATCGTTCGTCAGCAGTCGCAGACCGTCCACATCCGGCAACAGATGAACCCAGGTATCGTAATAATATTTCATGGCTGCGCTTCTTGGCCCAATGAGGTGAACTTCATCTTCCCAAGCCAGGGCCACTGCATTGCTGCCGCACCATTGCATATCCTTTGGTACTGTCTTCGCACGAGAACTATATTCCGACAGTTTCTCGCTCCAATCTCCACTCACAACCCATACCTTCCCATCGTCTGTGTAAAATGCCAGGAATTCGCCCTTCGGAGAAACGCTAATGTGACGGAAAGGTCCAGCGCTGAAATCACGGTCCTCTGCGTCGGTAGCATCCACAACATACAAAGTTGTCCCAATGGCTAGAATGACTTCAACAGATCGTGAAAGGGAGTAAGCCGGTGGTATTATCGCCCATGATACGACGGGTTCTGGAGGGGGAATCGCAAGCAATTTGGGCCGAGGCTCATTGTAGTTCGAGACGGAAACCAGATGGTTGTTACCTAGCAGTGCAACAAATCCTGAAGAATAGAACTTGCAGGATACAACACCGTGTTCTTCAGCTCCCTGAGATAGTCAATTAATCTGGGCGTGGAGAGTGTAGGAGTGCGGTCTTACATGGCCTAGTGTGAAAGGTATAAAGTCACCCTGCAGATCGTAGTAACATCTCACGGCTCCGTCCTCGGTGACAACGAGGAGTTTCTCGTCTTCGCCCCACCCTACGTCCTTTATCGTTCCTTTGTCCCACTAGTAGAAGTCAGTATGTCCGCATCCCCCTAGGTAAAGCCTGCCTTCACGTACACCTATACTCCTGAGCAGTTTGCCGGCACAACTGTAGATATCGATACTAGCTTTCGCTGAGCCAGCGCTCCGGTACGTATGGATCTTTTCTTCATTTCGGTAGATAGCTGTTCCAAGTCAGCACCAATTTCTCGAAAGTGTATGCGCTCCGTCCGCATGTGTGGAATCCATACCTACAGCGCCGCTGTATGGAGCCCCCACCACATTGTAGTTCTCGAGCTCGAGATCCTGATCGAATACGGCGGTGTAGAGCTGAATTTTGCGATAGAATTTGTCGCCGAGCTTTTCCCAGTTTGCGGTCGGCTTTGACATCGTTGAGCGGGCTAGTGAGCGGGTTCAAGGGGTATCATGGTTCGAGTGGCTGTTGTTGCGGCCTTGCGAGACGGATTGACGTCGCTCTGGGAGAGTGGTCTGTGCTGAAGCTTACCAGACAGGAAATAGGAATACGGTATTTTTGATAGTTCCATCTTAGCATCACAGGTTTATAGATCATCTGGTCGCAATAGTATCACTTGAAATTCATTTTATTGTACAGTCCACTGTGTCTATGGCAGGATATTTGAACGTGAGCGTGAGCGTCCATCTACAATCCATTTCTTTCCAAGACCTCCGCAATCTTCTCCCGGACACCCTGCTTTCCGCCGTACTTCTCAAGTAGGAACTCGACAACCTCATTGGACTTCTTCTTTGAGGCCTCTCCTAGAATCTCACTTTCCCTGGGCAATCCAATCCAAGCGTGCGGGTACTGTTTGTAGTCTGGACCGCTACGAAGAAGGGGTAGCTCGCTCGTTTGCTTGAAGAAAGCGTCTACATCCTTCTGCTTGACATCCTTGAGCGTGTTCGGTTGCCAGTTCGGTCGTTCCTTCTTGCGTTCAATCAATCGTGCTGTCACACCCTCGACAAAATCTGGGTGGGCCATGAACTTTGCAGCAATATCGTGCTCGCGTTGGAATGTCTGCTTGATCGACCACGATTGACCGAGGCGCATTTGCTGTAGCGTTACGGCCACGGCTATGGGAGACCGAGTGTGAAGTGTCTCAATTGTGCGCTCGGCCCACTTTCTCAAGGGCTGCGAGGATCCATTTGCCTTGACTTCCTCGAGAGAAGTCAAAATGGCGTGAATGTCAGGTTGATCGTGGTGGAAAACGCGGTCGATTGTTGTCCTTAGTTCACCAGAGATAGCGGGGCGTTCGCTGGGGAGTCCAGTGCTGAACTCCTCAATCGTATCGTTGATGATTCGGTTCCGTGCACTCAAGTCGAGGTAGTCCTGGAACTGTAATTCTGCCAAACGTGACTCGAGCTGAGGAAGAGTGGACGAGTGGATGTAGTGGGTCGCCACGCCGTGATAGAAGGCATCGACACCTCTGAGTTGCTCACTGGTAAGGGCAAGATAGGTGCCGATGGCGCCCTCCATGCGCGGCAAGAAGAAGGATGCGCCAACATCTGGGAAGAATCCAATTGTCGTCTCTGGCATTGCGAATAGGGTGTTCTCGGTGGCTATTCTGAAAGGTGCGTGAATGCTGAGCCCGACACCCCCGCCCATGGTAATACCATCCATCAATGCCACATATGGCTTGTTGTACGTTGCAATGAGGTGGTCCAGCTTATATTCAAGGCCAAAGTAATCGGTAGACTTCTGTTGTCCCTCCTTTCCAGTCTTGTTCCATTGAGCCAAAGCGGCGACATCACCACCTGCACAGAATGCACGGCCTTGTCCCTTGATCACCACCACGCCTGCCAGATCTGACTGCTCCCACTCTTGCATCCTCGGTATGATTTTGCGGACCATGGAACCATTCAGCGAATTGAGCTTCTTCGGCCTGTTGAGCTCAATGCTTCGCACGCCATAGTTGTTGGCAAAGACAACATCATCTGGGTCGTCGTCCGGTTGAGGCTGGAAGGGGTTCTCGGTGGGCGTTGAATACTGCATATAGCGTCAGCCAAGGCATGAATGTAAATGTGCAAGTACAATTGCGCTGACCATTCTACTGCCTGCGGTCCAAACAGGATTTGTGATTTTCGATCGCAATGGCATACTTGTTATCCGCGAGTGCCAGCTCAGCGGCGCGGCTGTTCTTCTGAGAGATGTGCGGAGAGACATGTGGAGTTGAGAGGATGCGTTTCAAGCAGAGTGCGTCGAGGGTATGCAACTTTTGACGGCCAACCTCGGGTATCCGTGTTGGTCCACTCGGCAACTGCGAAAGCGTTTAGCTGCGGGCAAGGGATCAATTGATCGATGAAGTCGAAGCGACGATTGTACGAGGCCCAAAATGAATATATACTTCAATTTCAAGACATCCGGAAAATGTTTCCCCCCACCAAAAGGTCAAGACTTCCTAACCATGAGGAGGTTGCGGAGCGCGAAGCTCTGACCAGCTCACGTGATGGAGGTTCTGGAAATTTTGGCATCGAATTATCGTGCCTCACTACTGGATCCTCAACCAGAAGTCGAGTTCCACCACATCCATCAATCCAATTGCCTTCGTTTTCTTCTTCCTCTACTTTTCTTTTTAATTCACAATGTCGGCCTTCTCGAGGCAACTCTGGCGCACCAGCCGCACTGCGCTTCGCTACAACAAGTCCATCAACCCTGTGCAGCAAGCGTTTGGTGCACCAGGATCCACCAGATATGCCAATGGTGTGAGGTCTTACGCCGCTGCTTTCACTCGTGACAAGCCCCATGTCAACATTGGTATGTACTTGGGACTGACTGGTCTGTAAATTCAATTCTAATTGTACCTAGGAACCATTGGTCACGTCGATCACGGAAAGGTATACACTTTGCGGCGCCCGCATCTGGTTTTTATCGACTGACCACCATAGACTACCCTCACCGCTGCCATCACCAAGCGTCAGGCTGAGAAGGGCTACGCCAAATTCCTCGAGTATGGCTCCATTGACAAGGCTCCCGAAGAGCGAAAGCGTGGTATCACCATCTCTACCGCCCACATCGAGTACTCCACCGACAACCGCCACTACGCCCACGTCGACTGCCCTGGTCACGCCGATTACATCAAGAACATGATTACTGGTGCTGCAAACATGGACGGCGCTATCATCGTCGTTGCTGCTTCCGATGGTCAAATGTGAGTTGGCGAGAAGTTTACTGTCGCTTGATAGTATGCCATTAACATTCACAGGCCTCAAACCCGTGAGCACTTGCTCCTCGCCCGCCAGGTCGGTGTCCAGAAGATCGTCGTTTTCGTCAACAAGGTCGATGCTATTGAGGACAAGGAGATGTTGGAGCTCGTCGAGATGGAGATGAGGGAACTCCTCTCCTCGTACGGCTTCGAGGGTGATGAGACCCCCATCATCATGGGATCTGCTCTTTGCGCCCTTGAGAGCCGTGAGCCCGAGATTGGCGAGAAGAAGATCGATGAGCTCCTCGAGGCTGTCGACACCTGGATCCCCACTCCTACCCGTGACACCGACAAGCCGTTCTTGATGGCCGTCGAGGACGTTTTCTCCATTGCCGGCCGTGGTACCGTGTGCTCTGGCCGTGTCGAGCGTGGTATCTTGAAGAAGGATACTGAGGTCGAGCTCGTCGGAAAGGGTGTTGCGCCCATCAAGACCAAGGTCACCGACATTGAGACCTTCAAGAAGTCTTGCGACGAGTCGCGCGCTGGTGACAACTCCGGTCTCCTTCTCCGTGGTGTCAAGCGTGAGGATGTCAAGCGTGGTATGGTCGTCGCTGTTCCCGGAACCGTCAAGGCCAGCACAAAGTTCTTGGTCTCCATGTACGTCCTCAGCAAGGAGGAGGGTGGCCGTCACACTGGCTTCGGTGGCAACTACCGCCCCCAGATGTTCATCCGAACCTCCGATGAGTCTTGCTCCCTTACTTGGCCCGAGGGTGTCGACGCCGACAAGCAGGTCATGCCTGGTGACAACGTCGAGATGATCTGCGAGCTTCACCAGCCCAACGTCATTGAGGCTGGTCAGCGATTCAACATGCGTGAGGGTGGTCGCACTGTCGCCACTGGTCTCGTTACCCAGATTCTCGCATAAAAGAATTGATGTTTTTGGATGGAACGATCTGTAATCATGTTCCCGGCGCCAACTCCCTACCTCGAATTGTAAGAACTGGCTAGGAACTACATGTACACTATTTGACGCGTGCAATATCCCCTCTCCCGCTTCTCTGATGTCGTATTCAGACAGTGTATTATACTAGATTTGCGGCATGAAAGGCGTTGAGTCTTGCTGGGAGGTAGAACAAAATAACGACTTTCTGAATTTATGTAACATTTTGAGCTTGAATCCCAATGTATTCCTCCCGTCAATATCGAGATGTACAATATTTCTTTTCAAGCATGACGTACGTTTATTAGATGAATTCTGAGTGGTCGGCACGAGCAAGTATATCCTCCGTAAGGCTGAGCGCGTTACTAGTGCGGGCGGGAGCTACGCGACGACATCTGAGCGTGAGTCCAGTCCGTCGATGCGGAGCAGCCTCGCCTCGCCTCGCCTCCACACCAGCATCTGTTCATCCTGTAACGAAGACTTCCATATGGTGTCTCTCGCCGCTCAGGCCAGTATCAATCCATAGCAATATGCAACAAGTTCACACCGCCCGCTTTTCAGCATGCCTACCCCCGAACTCAACGTCCTCAAGCCGATTGACCCGTCCATCACCAATTCCGACGACTACGAGATCTTCACACTGAGCAATGCACATGTGGTGTACCAGAACAATGGCAAGCGGGCCAATCTGTTGCATGCCTATGCGGACACGCCCTTGAAGGTGGAAGGTCGCTTGGAAGTTCCGGTGCGAAGCCAGATGAAATACCGTATGCATCCTTAATCTTTAATATCTGGCTGTCTTCGACCAACCCCAATGTACTGCTAAGTAGCTAACAACGCCATTTACTCTTAGTCGTCCGGAAACCATACAAACCCACCGATATCGTAATCACGAATGTAATGCGCTTCAGCTATGGCCAAACCCAAGACGGCGAAACCATGATATGGGCGCAAGGCGCAGCGGGGTGGTTCGAGCTACGACCGAGCAGGGAATACCGGGAAACATATAACGACATGGTGGAAGCAGTCAACATCCTCTACTTCATCACAGACATTTACAACGAGCCGCGGAAAAAAGGCGGCGGACCGAATGCGAAGCTGATATACCAGGAATATGCGGAGGACGAAAGGTTCGCGTGTAGCGATCCCGAAGAGGCGGCGAGAATATTCGCAAAGCATAGGGTGTTTTTAATGATGTGTTTTCTGGGGAGGGCGCAGGGGATTGCCTGGAGCAACACACCGCTTTGCCAAACTTATAAAAAGCAGTTCACAGTAAGTAGAACGGGCGCATTGGCAATTCCACACAGGCTGATATCGAGCAGAGAGATTGGGAAACCGCGAAAGCACGTGTCGACGGCAAGGGCGCGGACGTTCCACAGAGCGCAACAACAAGTAACGAAGCAATTGCGGCCACAGAGCCAACCACGAGAGTGAGGCGAGGTGGTGCGCCAAAGTCGAAGACGGTACAAAAAGAAGCACCGAAGAAGAACGACAATTGGTGGGAAGCGGCGGCGATATTCGCGTTCATGCAGAAAGCCGTCAACCAAGGGCTAATACCAATCGGGCACGTCACTGCTGACAAAATCGCAAAACTGCTTGTCAAACGGTACGAGATCGAGGAGACAGAAATAGCAAGAAACGTCATCCTGGTCCATGCGCAAAATTTATGTTACATGATGGATCATCCGAGAAGGAAGAACATACAATTTTTTGCGAGCGAGCCGATTTACGAGGAGTTGTCACGAGGTCATAATCTTTCGGCCGCCGATACGCGGAGAGCCGAAAGTATAGAGCTACACCCACGGAAGGATCGTAGCCTGCTGAGAGACGACATGAGCAGTGAAGAAGATGAAAGTTCAGAACCAGAAACACCACGGCCGCGCTCTCCACCTCACGCAAGGAAAGGCGCACTGTCAGTACGCCGGCCAACCAGCGGGAAATATTCAGGCAAAGGAAAGGCTGCAAAACGAGGAAAAGGAATCAGTAATGGAAAAGCGCCTTATCATACCTTCTCATCAGATGAAGAAGAGGGTACGCGAAGCGAATCCGAGAGCGATGAAGGTATCGATACGCCTACAAACATATTATCTCCTGGGAAGCGAAAGCATGAATTCGAAGACCGTGAGCAAGGATCACGGAAACGTGCGGCCAGTGAAGCTCTCGACCAAGATGAATCGCCTTCTCCTTCAGATTCCGACGAAGCGGACCCGCCGACGACAACTCTACCATTGAGGTGGAACTCCAACAACGTCGCAGTGTTGTCTTCGCCCGCATTGTCACCACCTATCATCTCTACACCGTTACCAGAATACACCGCAAACGGTCCCGGGGACTCTTGGACGTGTACTTTCGATGGCTGCTCGCACAAGGTGTACGGAGCCAGCTCAGATGTCGGCCGAACGTTGATTCAAGAGCATTTCAACGACCACGCGAAGGGTCGACAAAAGGAAATCGGGTTGATCATGTCTGAGGAGCAGAAGCTGCGACTACCCGTCAAGTAAGTACCCCATTGCTGATATCTTGAATTCGATCCACCATCTTTCAGCACCACAGAAAACATGCTAACGTCCAAATAGCAACCTCCTCAAGCGAATCCGCGAAATGACAGCCGCACAAACACCACTAATTCCAGACAGCAGTCCCAGCGCAATGACGCCGCAGCCCATCGAGCGTACCTCATAAATACCCACTTATTCTTAAGCAATCAGTGCATGACTATGACATATTCTTCCTTCTTTCCTTTCCTTATTCCTCGCATTCTAGACACGGCATCAGGAGGCCTTACGCATCATCATCACTAGTTAGGAGTTATCTTACCAAGAGTCGGGGTTTCACATGAGGAGACGAATATAACGGCTACAGGGAGGGCTTAGAGTGTCTAGGTGTACAAAAGCCCATTCCTCACTCAACAATGATATTCGTTTATTCTTTCCCGTGAACTTCTCCTATACCATTCATTGAGTCTAGCTACGTGATTACTATGTCCATCGATACCCACGCGCCGTTGTCCAATGTGCAAACCATGCTGCTCGCCGAGCGTCGAGGGACTGTAAGGCGAAGATCACAAACCACTTAAAGACAGCTATTCAACTCTCCATCATACTAGCAGGTAACCATCAACACATCACCAGCAAACCACCCCTCAAACGCCCATCCAGAAAACACAGTGCCCTTTCCCCCCGAACCCTCCACCACCCACTCACACCCAGCGTAGTCTGTCATACGTACGCTTCAGCGCGAGAACCCGACATCCCATACCATACCTTACCCATCTACTCGTGCCTCTAAACGCACGCGGTGCGTGCCCTGGATGTGTGGAGTCGTGTGAATGGCACTCCCTCCCCCGTCCCTGACGTACACCGCGAAGGCCAGGCACTGTCGCGCCTCGAGAGGGGGAATTGGGTCACTGCTGTGAGGTGATGAGGTTCCTTCTACACGAGCGTTGTACGATATGGGAGGAGGGGGCGGGGGGGGGGGTTCGTTTGACTGTGTACCTAGTGTCGTGGGTGAGGTGTCTCTGTGTGAAAGGTTGCTGGTGGTTGATGTTTAGGGGGTGGTTTGAGGGGTGGTGTACGGGTTGGGCGTGTCTGTGGGTCAGGGAAAGGGGAATCGGACGGTCAGGGGACTTCTTGTTCTTCATGTGTGTGTATGTAATCGATGTATAGCTTATACGATCCCGAGCATACCTGCTAGTAGTGGTTGCTATACACCACCCTTCATTGTAGTATAAAAAGGAGACGCGAGCGTACAAATGCTCTGGGGTAAATTGGCTACGTCGTCGACGAAGAAGAAGAGGAGGAGGAGGAGGAATGTGGATTGTAGACATAGAAGGCTACCAACGGAGATAGACTCCGCATAGCACACAATTGGCGGGAACAATTCCAACGATAACCCCAGTCTTGGCGGTGAAAGTACCACGCGAGCTCAGACAAAAGAAACGAAAAGTAGAAGAGTTTCCTTCGCGGTGGATCCAGCAGTGCGGCAAGCTTGCATGTAGCATGCAGATCAATTTTCAACGACCAGTCTATAGGCGACGCACTCATCTGCGCTCGTCGAAGAGCACGATAGAAAAGAAAAAAGCAAAAGTCGACAGGATGCCTGCAGGATGCCTGCGGGATCTGTTGATATCAGTAGCTAGAAAGATGGGGATACACACGCGTGCGTGCGCGTGGAGGTTTTGCGATTCCGTTGCATTCTTGGGCCAACCAAAGAGAGGGGGGTGATAAGCAATGGCAACCCACGGTCAGACGATGGTTGACAAGACAACAAAGGGACGTTCGAAAATTGACGGATGGGATGGACGGAGAGAGGGCGCTATGAACCAGACATCAAGCATCTACTCTTTTTCAGTAGTTAATAGATAGGCCGATACTTCGGAAGTGACAGTAGCAGGGAATTTCTCGCCGGAAATATGTCCGTGAGGTGGTGAGTAGAATAAAGATTGGCCGAAGAAAGCGAACAGCTGATAATCATGTCTTGGAGGATGAAATGATAGATACGGAGGTACAGCATCTTGGAATTTTGGTATATTTTTGTGGTTGACTCGATGGGATTTTGTAATGGGGCGCCGGGGTGGCTCAGTTTGGGCGGATTCGTGTGGGGTACCTTTATCACTCCATATCCTTGTCTCCGTCCGAGGACCAAACCCGTACAGGAAATAGTTCACATGCTTGGGGGTTCAAACATGACCAACTAGACAGTCTGAGGAGTAGAACAGTTCGCTTGAGGCTGATCCCGGGGGAGCTAAGGACGTCGAGGGAGTTGAGATGAGTTTGTGTGACAATATCACATCGAGTCAACACCATGAACATGGCAAGACCTCCCGATGTCGTATCATGAGGTTCGCTCGGGGGCAACGGTCGGAAGGATGGATTTGGTATCGCTTGTTCGTGCGCTTGAGGTCAGTATGCTATGCTTGGTTTGTGCATTTCCATTTTGTTTCGATCTATATTGCACACGTGGTTGTTTGTGGTTGTCGCATCTTGTGCCCCCATACTACTAGTCACTTGAGTGGTTGCGCTTGTCGCTGTGGTGGTGAGCACGAGGGTGTATCTCATGAGATGGTACGGAGTAGAAGCGAGACGCATCTCCACTTGCATGTCTGCATGTCTCTAGATCTGCAGCTATTCACAGTATCTGTGCAGTTGCTAGTGATGGATCCGTAGATATTATCGAGGGTGTGAAGGGTGAGGGTTGACCTCCCCAGATCCGTGGGCGCGCTTATCATCCCAGGCATGATAAGACTAACACCAAACGGGTGATGCCCACCAAACGGGCCACGACGGGCCTACCAGAAGCCCCGAATCCAACCTCACCCTGCAACTCCCGCTCTTCGGCCAGACTTGGGGGAGACAATGGTCAGTCCTAAGTTCCTAGCTACTATCCACTATCACAAGGTCGCAATCATTCTGGGGACGATAAATATGGGCCATGCCCTGCAAATATGGGGACCAGAGAGCAGTCGTTCTTGTTCATCTTGTTGTGAACTCCTCTAGTCACCATCATCCCCAAGCAAACAACGGCATCTATCAAAACGACCATAACATACAACTATAACAAGCTTCATTCGACTCGGAGACGGGTCTCGAAGCACCAATAACCGTCAAGACGGATCCAGAACGCCAGCCACTCCTCTAACGTCAAGCCTCCTACTCAGGCGAGGAGGGATCACAACCTGGGCCATCGCACGCCTCAGCATCCAACCCCCCACGTCATAATAACATCTATTGCGGGGATCACTCCTATAGCCAAGCGGCTGCCTCTTCCTCGAGCTTCTTAAAGCCCGCCGCGGCCTCGACTGTCTACCATTCCGCTGAAGAGAGTTCATTTTCTTTCTTCGGTAATAGTTCCATCATGGAGAAGGTCAAGAATGGCAAGCTCGCCCACTATGCGAACAAACTCGCGGTTGAGGGCGAGGAGGGCCTTACCTCGACGCAGCTTATGCTGTTCAACCACGATCTCAAGCCCGTCGAGCCTGCGCGAAGAGAATGGGGTCCTTGGAATTTCGTCGGTTTCTGGGTTGGTAAGTCTTGACTATCTTGTTATCTTGATGACGACCATTCTTTTGCTATGGCTGATCGCTAACCAATCACATAGCGGATTCGTTCAACATCAACACTTGGATGATTTCGTCTGCACAAATTGTTGACGGACTGTCGTGGTGGCAGTCGTGGATTTGCGTCTGGGTAGGTCTCAAATGCTCGTAGTTCTTGACTTCGCGCTAATACATCTCCATAGTTAGGATACTGTAAGTCGTCGCCAAATATATCACGTTCCTATGCTCCTTCGCAGATGGATTGTGGGACGATCTTGTACCACATACCACTTTGAGCCTCTAGATCGATCTATCACAGACCGGAAGAAGATGCTAACTATTCTTACAGCAATCGCTGCGTGCTTTGTCGTCCTGACTGGTCGAATTGGTGCACAATACCACATCTCCTTCCCAGTCGTAGGCCGCTCCTCGTTCGGCATATGGGGTGCCCTATGGCCAGTCTTCAACCGTGCTGCCATGGCTTGTATCTGGTATGGAGTCCAAGCCTGGATTGGAGGAACCTGCGTCATGCTGATGATCCGATCTATCTGGAATTCATGGCGTCCGGTCAGTACATCTACTCTAACCACAACAGAAACCTTAACTGACAATGCACAGGACAACATCCACAACGGTATCCCTAATTCCGGCACAAACACCGTCGAGTTCGTGTCCTTCTTCCTCTTCTGGGCCGGATCGTTACCCTTCATCTACCCACCCGTCCACAAGATTCGCCATCTCTTCACAGTCAAGGCATTCTTCGTGCCCACGGCCGGCATCGCCTTCTTCATCTGGGCCATCGTCCGCGCAAAGGGCATCGGCCCCATCGTCAAGCAACCCGGCTCCAAGCACGGCAGCGAACTGGCCTGGCTCATGATCCGCGGCACCATGTCGTCCATCGCCAACTTCGCCACCCTCATCGTCAACAGCCCCGATTTCACGCGTTTCGCCCGCAAACCAAAGGACGCCCTATGGTCGCAACTCTTCACCATCCCGCTCGGCTTCGCCGTGACCTCCTTCATCGGCATCATCGTGTCCTCCTCCTCGACCGTCATCTTCGGCGAACCCATCTGGAACCCTCTCGACCTCCTCAGCTCCTTCCTCGACGAAGGCGGCTCAGGCCAACGCTTCGGCGTCTTCGTCATCGCCATGGCCTTCACCCTCGCCCAACTCGGCACCAACATCGCCGCCAACTCCGTCTCCGCGGGAACCGACATGACGGCCCTCCTCCCTCGCTTCATCTCCATCCGCCGCGGCGGCTACGTGTGCGCCATCGTCGGCCTCGTCATGTGCCCCTGGAACCTCCTCTCCTCCACCAACAGCTTCACCACCTACCTCTCCTCGTACTCCGTGTTCCTGTCCTCCATCGCCGGCGTCATGGTCTGCGACTACTACGTCGTCCGCAAGGGCTACCTCGAAGCCAAGAACCTCTACTCCGGCAAGAAGACGGGACCCTACTACTTCTTCTACGGCTTCCATCTCCGCGCCTACGCAGCCTACATTGCGGGTATCCTCATCAACGTCGTCGGGTTCGCCGGCGCTATCGGCCGCGAGGTCCCCGAGGCCGCGAAGCGCATCTACGACCTCAACTACTTCTGCGGCTTCGGCGTCGCGTTTATTGTCTACTGGTCGCTCTGCAAGATCTTCCCCATCCCTGCGACCAGCGACACGTGGTTGGAAGTTGGCGACGAGATCACGGATCTCAGCGTCGCGTACCATGGTAGCGACGACGATGTTGAGAGGTATGGGTATGGGGAGGAGGGTATGAGGGGGGGTAGTGGGAAGGGTGGGATCGTGGAGGAGTCGGTGCCGGGGAAGAACTTTTGATGTGCACGAGCTTAAGGGGTTGATGTTTATCGTTTTTTTTTTGGCTTTAGGTTATGATGTTGTTTGTGATTTGAGATACCATTGGTGCAGTTGGATGAGGGCCTCTTCCTGCGAGAGCAAGTCGAAGGGGACTTCGTGGGTTTCTAGAGGTAGTGTGGTAGATACACGGACGCCGAAGAAGAATTTCACGTTTTCAAGACAGTGTCGTGGTTATGCCGTACGTGATGATTAGACTGCATTTTATGAAGTCCGCATTTTGTTTATCTTCTAAGATTTTGCTTGGATGTCTGATCGCTGATGTGGTGTTGTGCAAGTCGCGATTCTGAGTTGATATCTTCTGTGATGCACCGGAGTATGAATTTGATATATATGACCTCAACGACTATACAGTACTTTGATAAATCGAGTCCTCATGCGTAGTTTCAAACCAAGACTCCGAGGTTCCTCGTAGCATGAGTTGCACGCACGTTATGAGTCGAGTCGCTCTGACTACAACAATCAAGTCTAGTCATAGTCATATATAATCCCATTGCAACACCACCTCGCAGACCATAACCCCAACGCTCTTCCGAATACCGTACTATTTTCACAATCAAGAACTTCGCATTCGCGCACAAACAAAACATGCTAAACCACTTCCTCCTCCTATGCTTGACCGCGACGATAATACTCGTGGCATCGGCGGAGATGAACATGGAAGCACATCTCCTCCCACGGCAGACGACGCCGACGATGGCGCCAAACTGGACCACCGACACAGCATGTTCCTTCTCCATCATGGTGCGAGAATACTGCTCCCGGTCCTCAAACACCTCCAACCCCAGCGCCTCGGTACTGATCCCCACAATCCGCGACAGCACAGGCTCGGAACTCCCCTTCCGCGTCCTCGAACGAGACTTCGATCCCTACCTCGAGCCGCTATCGCCGCTCGCCGCTTACAACCTGACGGGCGTGATCGACGCATACAGGATCGGCCTGCTGTGGGACAGGGAGGTCGGGTTCCTGCACACGTCTTTCTACATCGAGGGGGGGGGGAAACCGACGATGTTGTTTAAGACGCGCTGGTGCGAGTGGAGTGAGGGTGCGGAGGCACCGAAGGATGGGGAGAAGGAGAAGCGGGGGTGTGGGTATTGTGACAGGATGACGGGTAATGATTGGGCGGGGGGCAATGAGCTTGGGAATAGAAGTTGTATGGATGGGGGGACGGGGAGGACGAGGGTTATGAATTGTTATTTCAATTGTAAGAGGTGAGGGGGGTGGCTTGGTGGGAGGGTGGAGGGTGTGTGGTCATAGGTGCTGGTGGATGGTAGAGATAGGTCGGAGAAGGGGAGTCAGTGTTGAAAGTTGAGAGCAGGAATGCGTGGAATTACAAAGGGTATCGATATAAGTTTGCAGTCGGTTTTCGCTCATTCGAAGTTGCTGCGCGGATCGGGAGCAGAATAGCCTCTCCTGTACAAGAAATCTGATAATCGATCTTCCATTCGAGCAAACTGGGAAACGAGGTTAGCATGTATAGCTTTTACAAAGTCGCTGGGGATAAAAGCACGTACGAAGCTCTTCCGCTCAATCACACCGTCTTTAATCCAGAATCCATACCCGCCCATCAGATTTGCCATCATCACATCTGTGAACAATCGATCTCCTACGACTGCGATTTGTGAGGGCGACGTGACTCCCGAGTCAGAGTTCTTCTTGAACCATTCAAAGACTTCGGCTTTGCAACCTGGTTTCTGGTGATGCTGTTAGCGAATGCTGATTCGATGAAATGGAATTAGGCATGCCTTGGTAGAATGCTGCAGGACTTTCACGCCGGTGTTCTCTTCGAGAATGGCGGCTTCCTTGAGGTTCTTGTCGGAATCTGTACCGGCGGTGTTGGATACTATGAGGAGTTTTGAGCCGGGGTAGGCTCTTCGAAGTTCTTGAAAACGCTCCTATAATTTGTTAATTGGTGAATTTCTCTGGTAACGAACGTCTTGAAATCAGGAATTGTTAGAACAATAGTTAGATCATTGTCCAACGTTCTAGAGGAGCCAATGCCAACTTATGACTTCACGGAAATTGTAAGATGAGAATCGGTCCTCACCTTGTATGGAGGATGAACTTCATTTGTATGGGGCACAGCAAAGCAATTATCCTTATCCAGAACTATCGCCCGAATATCAGCATCCTTCTGGCCATCCTTTTTGGGAAAAGCTTTTGATAGAGGAATGGGAAGGTGATTGAAGGTGGACACGGTGTGCTGTGGGAGGCACAGAGCAGGATCCCTGATCAGCCTAAAGACGTTCAGAGTGCCGGAGATATTCATTGATGCTTCTAATAAGAAAATATTGATTTAAGGAGTAAACTGTCAACAGTGTAGAAAGATGCAGGAAGGTGGACTAGACCGTGCACGTGATCGAATATCAACTGGCCCAAGCTCTTTTGGATTGCGCTGGTCGGCAGAACTTCGATATTCCACAACGACGAAGACAAAACCACATATACACGCCCACCACGCGCCTCGTGCGGCAAACTGATCACCCGGAAACACGTAAACCGTTTGAAACCATTCGCGCGATCCAAAATCGACCAACATGACGAGCACGATCGGAATACCCATCAAGCTCCTCAACGAGGCAGCTGTAAGTCATAGCGATTTCTTCACAGTCACCCTTTACGTTTTCCAGATATATTGTTGCTGTGATCTGTCGAGCTAACATTATATCTCTAGGGCCACATTGTCACTCTTGAGATCACATCTGGCGAGGTATACCGCGGCAAGCTCATAGAAGGTAGGCAGCACAAGCGCTCAATCCACGACAGATCTCACTTGTACTAACCATTTCCCCAGCCGAGGACAACATGAACGTCCAATTGAAAGACATCACCGTGACCGCGCGCGACGGCCGAGTCTCGCATCTCGAGCAGGTCTACATCCGAGGATCGCACGTCCGCTACTTCATCGTCCCCGACATGTTGCGAAATGCACCCATGTTCCGATCGAGAGGCACAAGAGGCCGTGGTGTGGGTCTGGCGCGTGGAAGGGCAACCGTCAACAGGGCCAGGGGAGTGCGCGGTGGACGTTGAAGCGGGGGAGAGATTTGGGTGCGGATGAATACTGCGCGCGAAGACACTTGAATTTTTGGGGGAGGCCTTCCACATATAATGACGAGATGGACACGAGGAGAATATCAGCAAACACGACCACAGGACGAGGCTGGACACGCAATTGGAACTAGTCGTGTCAGGAGGGCTTCGAAGCTGCAAAACGTATGAACATTTGGAGAGGATAACAGCAGGAAAGAGTCCATCTGATAGATACCACGGACACAGGTCCGGCAAACGAATGTAAATCTTTCGATCCATGTGTGCCGAGCGATACGTCTATTATGCGATATATCCACATAGTCTTTGACGCACGGTATCCGTATTGCTTTGAATTGCTCTGTAATTGAGTTGCCACGCATGGGGAGCGGTGCGTAGTAAGCAATATTTCGCCATATAACTAAGGTAACTACGTAGTTCCACGCCCCGCCAGCTCTCAACTGTGAAAAGCCAAGACCTCCGCCTAAACTCCGCAACATCTTCACCAATTCCTACCACTATACTCCCCCAATCACAAATATAAACAGACTCAATGGAAATATTAAACCCAAGGCGTATTCTCGCCCTAGGCGCACCGGACGCTGGCGTCCTTACACTCCTCAAAGGTACACACAACCCCTCTCCAAACTCCACCCTCAACTTCCCCCAGCAAATAAACCTAACACAACGACAAACACCCAGAACTCACCGGCTCAACCCCCTCCGCCGTATCCAACACCATCGCCGGCCTGACGCACGACTTCCCCCTCACGACGAAATACTACACCGCCACGCTCCCGATCTGGATCGACGAGATCCCCTCAACCACGCTCTGGCGCGACGAGTTCAGCAAGCCCGAGGCGCGGGAAGTCGTGTCCGCGCTCGGGGCGTGGATATTCTGTTTCCGCAAGCCTGTGAGCGAGGAGGACGTCACGGCGATCCGGGATGTGCTGTCTGCGATCGCGGACGTGATTGAGAAGGCGATGGGGTATGCGGCGGGGGACCAGGTGTGTCTTGCGGTTGCGATGCCGCAGTCGACGACGCCGTATTTGGAGAAGAGTGGGGAGGAGTGGGAGGAGGTGTGCTTGGAGTATGGGTTTGAGTTTGTGGATTTCGAGAAGAGTGGGAAGAATGAGTTTGGGGAGGAGATGGGGGTTAAGAGGGTCAGGGCGGCGTTAGAGGCTAATGATTGGGAGGGTGGTGGTGGGGCGGGGAGTGATGATGAGGGGGGATTGTTGAGTTTTGATGGGGAGGAGGGGTTCGATGCTGAGGAGTCGGAGATGGGGAGGGAGTTCTTTGGGTTGAGGAGTGCGTTGGATGCTAGTAGGCATTTTGATGATGACGATGGTGAGGAAGATGGAGACGAGGAGGGTCAGGTGGAGGAACTGGAGAACATGATGAGGAAGATGGTTGCTATCAAAGGTGAGGAGCTTCCCTCGATGATTACTACCCTTTTCCATCACGAATGCATAGCTGACTTTTTGATATCAGAAATGGGCGAAGGTATGCCTGAAGCGGAGCGCAAACGATTTGCCGCGAAGGCCGTATCAGACCTCATGAAAGACCTGTAGAGGGCGACGAAAGAACTGGAAAAAGAAACAAAACCATGATACCTCAACTACGCTGTCCACAACATATCAAGAACGGGAAGTCCATCTCCCTCGCCGGCTTTCCATCCTCGGCCTCAACCTCCTTCCTCAGCACATATGCCACCTCAACGTTAACCTCATTGAACCCAACACCATCAATGATCTCCTCGGCCTCACTCTTCTTGATCCCATGCCTCTCCACCCCAGGCCTCTTAGCAATCGGATGAAACGGCACCGCCTCCGGTCCAAAATCCTCATAATCCGTCAACGCAATCCGGCCGCCATGTTTCAAACACCCAAACATCGTCCTAAACAACTCTCCCATGTCCTCGATATGATGCAACGTCAGGTGCGAGACGATGAGATCGAACCGATGCGCCGCATTGTGGTCCTTCTCGCCCCTCCGGCTCGCGAGCGCCGCACACGCGCCCTGCAGATGGAAGTCGTCCGCCGACTTGAGCAGCACGTTTACGGAGGCGAGGTTCGCGGTCTCCGGGTGCTCCAGCGCCGCGATCTTCTGGTCGAAGGCGTCGAGCATGCCTTGCGCCGTGTCGACGCCCACGAGCGATCGCACGTGCGGCGCGAGGTGGAAGGATAGGAGGCCTGTCCCGCAGCCGATTTCTAGGACGTCCAGGTCTGTGGTTTCTCTCACGTTAAATCTGAAAAGAAGAGAAAGGAAGACAAAATCACGATAGGACTAAACCGTCCTCATAGCTAATGCACTCCGTACCTCCCATCTTCACATCTCCACATCGTCAAACCTCAAGAACCAGAACAAGAAGTGGCAAATATAGATCACATGAAAAAGAAAACTCAGGAATTAAAAAGTTGAAAACATACCTTTACCCTTCCCCTCCGCGAACTCTGGCACACACCTCCTAATAGCCTCGAAGGCCTTGAGCGTGCTCTCCTGGTGCTTGACGTTGCTGTCCCACTCGGCGGCCTCGGCGCTGAAGCGCGCGTTGTTTATGTCTTGTGAGGTCGACATGTCTTCGTCTTCGTCTTTTCTTTTTGGATCTTTGAATCTGGTGTAGGTGTGGGTGTGACGGAGTAGTGGTGTGATTGTTTTTGTCGTTGGTATTGGATGTCGTGAGGTTTGAGGTTTGAGGTTTGAGGTTAGTTTACTTGGTTTGGATCATTGGTATAATTGAGGGGTTATTGATTTCCTCTTCAATGTGATTGTATTTCAAATAGCGCAATTCTGGTGTGAGAAGGAAGAACGTAGGCGGTCAGAAGAGAGGTAGTTGAATGTAAAGAGAAGGGAGGGGAAAGTGACGTCTGAGTGCGGAGAGGTTCAGCTATGAGGTACGAGTTTCCTAGGGTAGAGCTACAGCTGTACGTGGAGGCGAGGTACACGTATGTAGCTTTTCTTGGTAAGGTTGAGTGGATTGGATCAATAATGAATCGGCATCTGATGATGATGATGATGATGATCAAAGATGGTGGGGTTGGGGGGTTTTTGCGGGGTAGGTTCTAGGTAATGCTTCAGGGTCCAACATCAAGGCGACAGTAACATGTTGTAGTATTGTAGATGCTATGTAATTATGTGCTATGTGCCATGACTATCCTTTCGTTGTTTGAGTTCTTTAGTATCTATTATTTATTTCATGTCTAATCTTTTGCGTTGCTAGCAATTGCGATCAATAGCTACTACTAGATATCCATGGATCCATTCAAACTGAATAATCTTGCAATTGGAAACCCGAGGAGAATCAACATTCATACCGCTTCTTCACACCTCAGATAACAGTACAACTTCAGACTTATGAACAGACAGACACAAGTACAACTTGATGTACACAATGTGGCAGTCAGACCTCATGTACAATGACGACGATGATGATAGGTCAGATGAAGATTTAAGCTTAAACCGCAACAGCCCCAAGCTTCCTGCAGGTACAGGGATCATCGAGTAGAGGGGGAGAGGTTCTTTGCAGCAGCTCGTTACCGACGGTAGGGAAACATGACACACCTCGTGGATTCGAGGTGTTGGATGTTTATTGATATTGTACGAGTACTTATGTATTTTCTTGTATGTGTCCTTGGTGCTCATATGGCCAAGGGGCGGAATGCACGGATGGACATACCCTCCTGGGAACCAATTGATGGTTAGTATTGGCTGTTAGGTACGAGGAGGTGGTCAGTTAGTCCCAACGGCGTCTGTCACCTATGCTCTGACAGGCAGGCAGGCAGCAGGGTATTGGACGAGGGACCAATCTAGTGGGGATTAGGAAGCTGGCTTGAGGCGGGGAAGAAACGAGAAAGATGATAGATCGAGAAAACTACTTATCGTCTACGATTACAATACAGCTTTTTGATAGCCTCGGTATTGTACGCGTATGTACCCCGGGTTGCGATTGGTGGGGTATCATTCCATCGCGATCTTTGACGCGGGTTTTCCTTCTCTTTTGCTTTATCGGAATGAGGAGCTTGGTGACAAGCTGGAAGTAAGGAGGCAACGGCCATGTGGCAGAGCAAAGAAAAAAATCCAATGGACCATGTGCTTGTGGCACCTTGAGAAACTCGGGGGAGGCGTCATGTGGATGAACGGCTACGGCTGGCTGGCTGGATAGCAAAAGAAAAAGGAAAAAAAAAGTTCATAGTCAGCTTGCAAGGTACACAAGGGATCCTCTGATCTTGTGCAAATCCTTTTGCCTTGGACATGAACATGATCTACTAAGCCTGTAATCGCACGAGGTATACAGGGCGACGTAACATAAGTACTACCTTGTAGCCTTCTGGTCTTGTGCTTCTTGTCGATGTCACAACCTTGGTTGGAGGAGACGTTCTGATTGGGCGAGGGGTACACTGCCACAGCTCAGCTGGCGGCGAGAAGCACAGAGGTTATGATGGCGATTATGATGATTACGGAGTTCAATGTCGAAGGTGTGAACGGGAATGGTCACATGGCAAAGTAGCGGTCGCGAAGGTCTTGATCGTTGCCTTCGCCTCTCCTCTCTTCCGGTGCCTTGTCGTTACGGAGGACGTAAAGCAAAGAACCAATTGCTCATACCCACCTGATTCCAGAATAACTAATGTTTGACGAGTTTAGGTAACTACATGTACTAAGTTATGCTTCAGGTATACTGTGCCGCATAAAGAGGAGAAAAGTATGGGGTGATGTGATAGTGCTGGCTGATACATGGATACCAAAGGTAATAGAGTTTACTTATAGTGGATAGTTGGTTTGATTTGAGCCTCCCCCGCCTGTTTGATCTACGAGACATGCATTGGATTATGTATGATATATTGTGCTCAATTGGCACGGGCAGTAATAGATAGGTATTAATAGTGGCTGGAGGTGGACAGTAATGAATCCTCTAGCCTGAGTCCTGACCCCAAAGGAGGAAAACGCCTTAGTACCTACCAGTCGAAGGGGGAGGGAGGGAAAGACAAATGCCCACCGACCGCTAAGTTGTGTTAATCCAACCACAACCACCAACAAAAACAATCAAATCCATCCATCATTCATCAATCTGCTCCTTCTCATCTTCAAACTTCCGACCTCCCTAGGGATCGCGCCAATTCCCACCCATCTTCCCCCTCCGAGTCCACTTTCGGCCATGCGACATCGCTGCTGAGCTGTCCCTGCACCGACTTCGCTGTCATTTTGCCTCTACCCTTCCCCTTCCTTTGCCCTAAGGCGGACGGATCATCCCACTATCCGCCCACTTCGTCTGGTTCTGTGTGTAACTGTTGAACCTCGCCGAACCGCTGCTGGCCGAGGCAGCTCCCAGACCCATTTGACGACGACCATCCATTATGTCACACAATAACAACAACGGTAACAACAATAACAGCGCATCGCCTCAATCGTCACGACCTCCACAGCAGGGCCAACAGGGCCAACACACTCGTACCTACCAGGCTTGCATTCCGTGCAGACGTCGCAAAGTTCGCTGTGACCTGGGACCTGTCGACAACCCTCACGATCCACCTTGCGTCCGCTGCCGTCGCGAGAGCAAAGAGTGCTTCTTTTCCGCTACCCGTCGCAAGCGGAAGCCACAGGACGATGTCGACGACGTCGAGGACGAGCAGGATGACTACGAGATCCGCAATGCGAGAAAGCGCATGCGCGCTCCCGACCACGACGAACCCCACCGACCCCATCCCGTGAACATCAACCGTTCAAACTCCTACTCCGCACAACCACTTACCCCAGGTGGCTCTGTCGGGAGGCATGAACCCTTGCGACGACCCCATTCCAGCTCCGTGCCGCGCGACACCGAGGAGGACCAGAAGTTGAGCAACACATCGACCGCCATTTTGCAGGCGGGCGAGATCTACAGTGGGCATGATGCGCTGAACCTACTCTTCGAGGCTGCTGGCAGAAACGGCGACTTCAACCATCACCGGACGAACAGCACCTCAAGCCATAACAGGCCAACTCTAAACGCTGGCAGCACCCCCGGGTCCCAGACCGCCTTCGCCAGCCCGCAGGCAGCCGCGCAGCCGCAGAACATACGCGACACGCCAGTGCAGTCGCGGCCCGTCCCAGATCTCAACGTCGATCCAGCAATATCACAACAGTTTAACGTCATGCCCGAGGTTCCTAACGATGACCCGGCCTTTGCAGATGCTGTGAGAGCGTGGTCGAGGTTCCGCTTCGTCCGCGCGGGGTGGCTCACGGCGAAAGAAGCAATCGCATATATCGACTACTTCTACCGATACCTCTCTCCTCTGACGCCAATTGTCGTTCCGGACTACCGCGAATACACCTTACACGGCCGTCTATTGAAGGAGGAACCCATGTTGACCATCACCCTGCTGACCATCTCGTCCCGCTTCCACCAGCCCGCCACGCCCGGCGCAATCTCCCGCTCCTATCTTATCCATGAGAAGTTCTGGAAATACCTCCAGGGAATGATTGACCGCATGATATACGGACAGGAGCAATTCGGTGGTGGTTTCTGTGGTGCCGGCCAGCAGCCAGGATCCGATGTCAATCCACTCTCCAGGAAGGGTCTACGGACGCTCGGTACTGTGGAGAGCTTGATGCTTCTCACCGAGTGGCATCCCCGAGCCCTCCATTTCCCACCTGGGGACGACGATGACGAGCTTCTCCTTCCAGACGATCTCGGGGACAGCAGCTATGCTGATGGGGCCGCGTCTAAGGCAGATCTGAGGCAGGGCCCGGGAGGTCAACGGATCGACAGCTGGCTCGAACCGTGCTGGCGCAGCGACCGCATGTGCTGGATGCTGCTCGGCAACGCCATGTCCCTTGCCTTCGAAATCGGCGTGTTCGACGACACGAGCGAGGCCGAGTTCGAGGAGGCGAATTCCCATCTTTCCCATGCCACGGTCAAGGCGTACTATCGCCGCAAGAACCACCTCAAGGATCTTTTGATAATATACGTGACCCAGACTAGTGGAAGGTTGGGGCTGACATCGATGCTTCCCAAGGTCGAGCGCGAGGACGACTTCACGAAGAAGGCCACGCCGAACGAGCAGTATCAGGAACGAGTAACACGCATTAAGGCGCCGGCGCCGAACCTTGGAAACCGTCCGGACGGCCAGCGGCTACCTCTAGAATCCATCGCAACCCAGCATCGCCACGCCGTCCAGGATCTCGTGCTCGACTTCTGGGGCGAGATCGCAAAGATAATGGAGCTGGGCAACCTTCGCCTGTTCCCGAATCGCCGTCAGACCCGCGAGCTGCTCATGTCTGAGAATTACGTCGAGTTGTTGCAGCGGTTCCAGGAGCCCTTAATGCGTTGGAAACAGAACTTCGACCGCGCAAGGGAAGGTAAGCACTCCGATCCGCCTGATCAATATATGTATTGTGTGTGTATCTAACCATCATCATAGTGCCTGACCAACTCCGCCATGTCCTTCTTATTGAGTTCGAATATACCCGCGTCTATGTCAATTCACTAGCTTTACAAGCAGTCGTTGAACGTTGCACGCACAACACTCCATTGCAAGCACACGCCCAGCCACATGGTTCTGCCGCTTCCAAAGACACTTCACGAGACGGAGGTGCGATCCCGTTCAACACGCTGCAGAAGTGGTACGGCAACGACAGGCACTACATCAACGAGGTCATCGAAGCTAGTCGTAATGTCCTCCGAGTGGTCGTCGAAGGCCTGCAACAACAGAACTTCCTACGTCACGCACCCGTCCGAACATTCTTCCGCATCGTGTCTGTCGCCATCATCCTGCTCAAGACGTTCGCTCTCGGAGCCACAGAAGACGACGTTGCCTACTCCCTAACCCTTCTCGACCGGGCCGTGGAAGCACTCCGCACCTCCCTCGTAGACGACGTCCACGTCGGCAACCGTTTCGCGGACCTGGTAGAAACCCTGACCCACCGCATCCGCGCTCGATTCGTGCGCCTCGCTGCTAACGGCTCGACGGGCGTGTCGCGCGCAGGCTCTCGCTCACCCACGCGAGTGACAGCTCCGATACCCATGATGCCGCCACCCCAACCCATTCCCCAGCAGCAACAGCAGAACAACAACGCCCAGCTCAACCAACCCTACCCGATACCCTACCAACAAGGCACCGGCACCTCCGTCCCGGGATCACCCTCCCTCGGCGTGACCTCCTCAGGCCGCCTCACCCCGACCGCAAGCCACGCCCTCTGGGGCATCTCCTCCGAATCCTACGACCCGAACACAAACAGCATCTCCATCATGCCGCCTCCAGGCTTCGCCGCCCCCAACGGCTTCTACGACAGCAGCACCTCATCACTCAACCAACCCCACGACCCAAACCATCAGCAACAATGGAATGGCACCGGCACAGGCGCACAAGGCCAGGCATACGCTGGCAACGCGGGCGGCTTCGCGGGCGACCAGGACTGGCTCGCGCTCCCGCTCGACCCCCTGCTCAACCAGTGGGGCGCCGACATCACGCAGACGGCCATGGGGCCCGACGTTGGCGGCATGGACATGCTGGATATTCTGCTGAACATGGGAGGGCCGCCTGGTAGTGCTTAAAGGGAAAGAGAGAAACAGGGGAATTTGGATGATTTGGTGGGTGGATCTACCGTTATGTTTTGACTAAGGTCGTAATTATACCATTTTCGTTTTGTTGGCTGCTTGGATGATAAGAAGACTTTGGTCTTGTATTGCGATACCTTGTGCTGCGAGATTGGGAGGTTGTATGCTACTATCAGTCAGTCGAGTTGGGTTAGGTCAGATTTAGGTTTACACTTGGAAAAGTAAAAGTAATGAATTAGAGTCAAACGCATGTGCGTATGGACGTACACGTTCACATTTATCAGTCCCTCTCACCTGTAATGAAAGAATCTTCCATGTGGTGAGTAAGTTAGCGAATTGATATATCTCACCCTATAAAAGGGGGACTGGGTAGATTGACAATAGAACGACATGACACGACACGACACGACAACCATACAAACAGATCAAAAGTTCAAGGTGAATGTTATCAAATTAAGAAAAATAAGTTATGTGTTACTGTATTGTCATTTTTTTTTTCTCGTTTCTGCTCGGATAAGTCTCCCTCTCACTCCTTCCTTCACTCTCTCCTCAACCCACTCTGCTCATCCTTCTCTCTCTCCATCCTCCCCTCTCAAACACGACCTCCAACCCCCCTTCGCTACTCCTCCACCTCATCCCCTCTCCCCCTACGAGAAAAAGGAAAACCCAAAATGCATAAAACCCGCATAAACCCTTCCCTTACATGAATCAATCAATCAATCAATACATCCAGTCAAAAACCTCAATAGAAATACAAAACCCCCCTCCCCTCCTCCTCCCCTTCCACCCATTCAACCGTCCAAATCAAACACACAGACGTTTAAGAAAGCACGTTCGGCCTATTCCCCATATCCAGAATCTCACTCGCCACAACACTCCTCGTGGAGAACCTCACTTCCGTGCCAGGATGCTGGCGGAAAATCGGCGCCGTGTCGACGGTGTCGTGGCGTTCGTGGCGGACGTTCTTCCCCGGGAGGCCTTTTGTCGTCGAGGGTGTGCGCTTGGGAGTTGTCGGGGTGGTGGTGTTGAGCTGTTGTGCGGCGGGGATGGTGGGGAGGGATTGCTTCTGCGTCATGGAGCGTGGGATCGTGGGGACGGAGGGGATGCGGTCGGCCTCGTCGTCGGTGGTGGTGGAGGTGGTGGTGGAGGACGTGAGGCGGAATTGCTCTTTGAGTTTCTGGACTTCGACGCGGTTGGCTTGTTGGTTTACCCACGAGTCGACGGTGCGGAAGCGCGGGACTGAGGACCGCTGCGTCATGAAGGAGTCGCGTTGGTTGAGGGATTTCTGCGTGTCGCGTCGGACGTCGTGGGGTGTTTGGGGAGCGTTGGAGTTGGTCCAGCTGAAGCGGGAGACCATGTTGCCGAAGCCGGAGTTCTTTTGCGAGGCGGAGGGTCGGTTGGAGAGGAATTGTTTGAAGGTTGGGGGTGGGGGGAGGGGGGATTGGGAGCGGTCTTGTTGGAGAGGTTGGTCGGGGGCGAAGTAGGGGAGAGAGGTGGAGGATTGGCTGCGTGAGTCGTTTGTTTGTTGGAGAGGGAGAACAGGAGAGGATGGTGTCTCGCTGATGTCACGGCGGTGGGAGTTGTTGCGGCGTGGTGGTGGTGAGTCGAGGAGGAATGAAGATTGCTGGGGAGATGACCGCTGGGCAACTTGGCGGTTGATGCTGCAGAGTGTTAGTCGTTGAGCTGGTACTACAACTAGTGATTGATGAAGGGGAAGGGAGAATAGGGACTGCAGGGTGAATGGAAAAGCGGCAGAGTTGGAGTGTCTCATATTCTGTACGTCTGCTGACGGAAACGAAACATCCATCCACTCGCAATGGGACCGACTACACCTCCCCAGATGGACCTTTCGTGATTTGGAATCACATGCATGAAGGAGAAAGAAATGAAGGGGATGGGGATGCAAATGAGATATCCACGTACCTATCGTTGCGTTGGATGTCCTGCAGCGGTCTCTGTGACGAGATGGACCCAGAGCGAGGAATTGAAGCAGCCCGTTGAGGGGGAGTGACGGTATTCTGCCTCATCTCGTCGTAGTCGTCCATGTACGGCTTCTTGTCCTGTTGCCAGCCAGAGGCTTGCTTCGGAGGAGGAGCTGGTCGTCGTCCCATGGCCCTGTTCTTCACCTGTCGAGAGGCTTCCGAGAACGACAGACCACGCTTTCGCATAGTGTAGATGCCCAGGATGATCATGACAATGACGATAGTTGCACCTGGAGAGATTCAGGTCAGCATACCTCTTTTCGTACAGATTAATACACCACCATTCAACATACCGATAGACCCAGCCGCAATGAGCAGATGCTGAGTGGTTTGCGAGATGCCTCCCTTCTCCCTCGGCGGTGGTGGTGGAGGAGGAACTGATTTCACACCAGTAACGGTGGGGTCCCTATCCGGAAAAGCCGTTGCCTGTGCCTGTTGGGCATTGGGAGATAATGTGACGGTGATCTGTGACCTCATTAACAAACAAACTTCCTTTCCACAGTTCGACCCAAGTTGGGATTCCATACAGTTGGTTGCCCGCTGAAGACTGGAGAAGCCGGCAGTATGTCCTCATCGTCGCTATCATCGCCATCGCTGTCATAATCGGACGCAACAGCAGCAGCCTCGAGGTTGAACTTGGGCAGTGTGTTGTCGACGTCGTGCCTCCTCACGATCCGCCCAATCGATCCTGGTTCAAACGCCCCCAATCCATGCACCTCATCCTCCTCTTCACCACCTCCCACCACACGACTCCTCTTCACAATCACATAATCAACCTTCCTCTCGACCGCTCCAAGGTGCCTTGCTACTGGCATTGTTGTCGTTGGTAGTTGTTGACGTTGTTATTCGAAAAGATTGATCCCAAGTTTGATATTCCCAGTGACGGGGGTGGAGGACTCCCTCTCAGACTTCCTTCTGCTGGATGGCGGCCAAAAACATCTCACAACGGGGGAATTGTCGAAGGTTGAATAGGCCGGCTGAGACCAGAATCCTTACAGTCCCAAGCCTGCTAGGACCGATGTTGAAGGGAAACGTACGCAGTACGTATGTATATAGTGCAATGTAGTTGTCGGTATTGCAGGTATCAAAGTTATAGAGTGGTCGAAAGAATGAAAGAACGAATGAATGTAATTGATTTGGTTTGTCGATTTAGAAAGGTATTAGCAACAGCAGCCCGGCTGCGAACGAAGGACAAAAGAGAAAAGAAAGGGAAGAGAGAGAGAGAGAGGAGAGTGAGACAGAGTAGGAGAGGGAAGGGGTAGGGTTAGCAGATGATGCAGCAGCAGTGCGGAAGTGTGGACCGGGCCAGCGTTCTCGAACTACAACAACATGGGAATTGGTAACGAGGGCGGAACGGAGGACACAGCGAGGGGGGGAGGGGGAGAGGCAGAGGGGAAGAGCAATATGAGGAACGTCGCATGAATCGAATGCTTGCACTAAAGTTGAATCTGGCTCCATCTAGGTTTGAAGGGAGGTGGAGGGTTTGGATGTGTTAGGCGTGGCCTTTCCACCAATTCCCACGCGTCCTCTTGCCCTCCAGGCGAGATTAACTCCCTTCATGGACATTCATGGGGTGCATGAGGTAAGGCTTGGAAGGTTAATTGCAGGTAAATTTGCTGGATTGGGTGGAATCGACGAGCGATTGGGGGTGGATGAGATGCGACATGAAGCGTCCGGCGAGAGCTTGTCTTGGAGTCGTCTCAGATGGCGGTGGTAGCGTTTCAGGGCCCGACCCGCAAGGCTAGTTAGGGCCAGGGGTCAGGCAATAGACTCAATACAATACAATAACAAAGACGCACTCGACTGGGACTGCAGATCAAGGCGCGTTAGCGACACCAGGGGGTTAATACCGTATTGTCTCTTGCGCCCGGTCGATCATAGGCTTTGATTGGGTTATTGGGTCATTGCTGGATCAGTAGACGATCAATAGACATGGCAGTCCATACCATAGCTCCCGCTGCACTGGGGCTCGCATGTGCCAGGAACACGAGAGCCAGAACGATCCTAAGGAGAATGTCACGTTCACGGGGTCGAACCTAAATCGCGAAGGGGAAGGGGAAATAGTTTGCTCTATAAACTTTGCAAACATCAGGAGGTCCAGGTTCAGTGTAGATTGTTCCACCACTCTCATGACTCGGTTGCTCACGAGGATGTACTTTGTATTGCGTGTATTGTGTAAGTAAGCCAGATCTAGATAGAGTAGGCCCAGGCGCAGACTCCATTGAAGAACGGAATTAAGACCGCAGCCACAGGTCGGAGATGTCGATGAACAGCCTCAGATTTATGAATGCGTTGACGTCACCCGCCAGAAACACATGAAGCAATTCGTAAAGATAGAACAATGGGGACGGCTCAGAGAACATTGCCGCAATACACGCACACAGTACTCGTAATTCCTCCGGCACCTACAATAATCGAATCAACATGCTTGAGTATTAATGGAGATGTATACGAGTTCTGGTTGAACAAGCCACATTCTCTTTCGTCCACCGCTGCGCCTCGTCTCGCCTTCGTGGCGTTGGTACGAGAGAGAGAGACGGCGTGAATCAATCCCACCAGGAGCCAAGTCGTGCTGAATAAACAACAACAACCCTCCAGCCTAGGTATCCTGTCCTATTCATCTAGGTAAACACATTCCCTCCCCATCTTCGGACCGTCCTGGACCGACGGCCAGCGCCGAGCTTTTCGGGAGGTGTTATTGGCGTTTACAGTTGGTGGGAGGGCAGATGCGCAACAAGTTTCGAACAGTATCAGTAGTAGTTCAGACAGGATCGTCAAGACGGAAGCATTTGTTTCCTGAGTCCCAAAACGCCAATGCCTTGCTTCAAGCAAGCAAAAGCGCGCGCATACACATGCTTCGGATCTTGGGATTCCTAACTTGTAGTCTGGAGTTGAGGAATTGTCATCAACACGATACGCGGTGTAGGGATGGGGAGAGGAAGTCAAACTGAGTAAATCTATGCGGAGATAGCGAGAAGGGAGGCACTTGAGGATGATGCTAATTGCCGCCATCTCAGCCTCGCCAGTGGGGCATAGGAGCAGCTGGACGAGTGGCTGTCGGTTACTTTCATTCCCGGCCACTCCGTATAGCGAGCTGAAGGAGAGGCGAGTGGAGAAGAGGAGAGAAGTTGAGAGAAAGGAATAGAGGAAATGGCGGTTTCCTATCGATGTTTTGACCGGTACCATAGTGATTTCTTCATTCTATCTACACGATATTTACACGTAGCTAATTACCTATACCTGGGGTAGTTCGTTGAGTCCCGCACTTGCATGCATACATGGCTGTGCAAAATAGGTACCACAATGTTATAAGGAAGAACAATGGAAGCATGGAAGATAGAAGGAATGAAAGTCGGTCGGCCGGCGTAGTGCAAGGCCAATCGTCATCCTCAGGAAAACTTCCGGTCTGGGGAAATAAATCGCAGTGTTCGTGGTGCAATTTACTGCGCCTGTCCGCAGTCAAGCTCGTAGCCGTGGATGTGGATATGGAATAGACTGTGAATGTGGCCGTGACGGCTACCGTGACTATGGCCTGGGGCTGAGCCATGGTGTTCAGCCCAACATCATTCGTCAAAACTGTGCTTCGCCTCTCCGTCTTGGTCCTTGGGGATGGAGTTACGATTTTGCTTGCTCATCATCAACTGTCAGTCATCATTCGGATGTTCTGTGCCGTAGTGTATAAGTAACCTCTTCGCTTGCCCGTCATCAACTCGCCATTATCCAACAAGTTCTGTTAAACCCGAGTCCTAGATCATCTTCTAGCATAATCTTTTCTCCGTCGTCTACCGAGTAATCAATTAATTACTTATATTTAGGCGTTGCTGCCCCTCCATCCAATTCCTCCGTTTATCGCCCCCTCTCTATCATACAAATAGAACCCCTCGGACGTCATCCGACGACCTCTATCTTCCCCCAACACAACATAATAACACAACCACCACAAACAATAAATCCTAATTCAACCTACACCGCCAAAATGTCCGACCCTTACAACAACCAGTACAATCAGTACAACAACCAGCAGTACCCCCCGAACCAGTACGGCTCTCCCGCACCCAGCCAACAGAGCGGCTACGGGGCTCCGGGTTACCCGCCTCAGCAACAGGGCTACGGCCAGCAAGGAGGATACGACCAGCACAACCAGCAGGGCTACGGATCGCAACAGGGCTACAATCAGTCCTACGGACCTCCCGCCGAGGGTGGATTCCAGCACGGCCAGCAGGGAGGTTACGACCAGCAGTACAACCAGCAGCAGCAAGGGTAAGTCAATATATGTCCCCTCATTCCCCCACGTTTCGAAACGCACCATCGAAAGAGTCATGAACAAGTCACTAACATCATTCCTCTCACACAGTCAATACGGCCAGCAACAATACCCGGGCCAAGCCCCCTCCCAGCAATACCCCCAGCAGGGAGCCTACAACCAGTACCCTCCGGACCAGCAGCACAACGCCTACGGAGGTCAACCCCAGCAGGGCGGCCAGCAGCAGTTCGGCGCTACCGACCCCAACGCTCAAGCTGAGGGCGACCGAGGCCTGATGGGTGCGCTCGGCGGAGGCGCCGCAGGTTACTTCGGCGGCAACAAGATGGGCGGCCACGGTGTGCTCGGCGCGCTCGCGGGTGCCTTCATGGGACACAAGGCCGAGGACCACTTCAAGGACAAGAAGAAGCACAACAACAACGGCGGATGGTAATAGACGATCCATTCTCCGCTAGTGTTGTAGTGGTCAATGGCTCCTTGATGTTTTCCTAGTAATGATGGCGTTATTCTTCTGCAATTCTCCGAGACATGGGTTGCTCGTCGTGTCGGGCAGATCAGTTCAGATCGATCACACTGGCATATTTTTTTTTCCTTTCCGGGCATCATTGGGCGGTTACCTACTTATCTATCTTATTCCATTCCATTCTCATGGTCGCGCGGGAAAAAGCGTTACCAAAACGGCATCTATGTAGCATGCGAACGAATGAATGAACAATCCATGTTTCCCTCCTTCATGACACTACGATTGCAATATGAATACGTGAATGTATGGAAATCGACTCATCGTTATCTGACTCGACATGATTAAACGCAAACACTCAGAAAAAAGCAATAACTCCCTTCAAAACAAACCCACAATTCATACAGTCCTTCCATCGATCCGATTGTTTTGAACCCAATCACTCGAACCATCGAACCATCGAACCACCATTGTCGATATCCCAGTTCTCCCCATCAACCAAGTCATTCAAACAAATTGATAACCCCCAAATCAAATCAAAAGTAACATAACGAATACGCAATTCCATTCTGCCAAAACATTACCATCCCCCTCCACCATTTAATTATCCAGAGCCTCAGACCAAACGTCGCGCCTCGTAGTTCGTTTCAGGCACCGTCTTCCCACGGCACGGCGACCCACAAGCAATAACAACCGCCTGGCCTCGAATTTCCAGATGGTTTACCGGGGAGACGGGAGGGAGATGAAGGGTTGAAGTTAGATATCTTGATATTTTGTACACTCTATTGGTTTTCTGCAATTGTTTGGTGGGTATGGTGGCATACTATGGAATTGAGCGCTACGTTGACCGGTTTTCCCGAATGGCACAATGCAACCACCGCCATAGGTGTGTACTCATACTGTTCGTGCATTCAATCCACCTCAATCCAATTCAATACAATACACTTATATCGGACTTTTTATAGTAGAGCGATTATTATCACTAGCATCCTCGCGAATTGCCCTATTTCCCCTTCCACGACTGTACTACATTCCCCTCTGTCGGCAACGTTTTAGCACCATTCCGAGATTGACTCGCGACTGAACCTACCCTCATCATCTTGCAATGTATCTTTGACTTGTGCTCCAATTTCCTTTTTTACTTTTTTGTTTTGTTCATAGTTGTTCAATCTACCCTAATACTTGCATTGGTGACGTATGTGCACATTGCATAGCGTGTAGTAATTTTTATCTGTTTTCATGTAGTCTTGTTCTTCGCGATATGCGTGCAATACCGATGATTCCACGCGTCCACTTTCCAATACTCATCATTTCTCCAAAATTAACCACAATAATAGTAGAAAACCTTTACACGGTACTCCGTCATCAAAAAATCCAGTAGATTCCATTCAAAATGATTATCTCGAAAATAATCGTACGATATTACGGACACTCTCCTCCACCCTCCTTACACACTTCCGGTCTCCCTCTCCCTCTCCCGCTTCCGCCCACAAGATGAAAAGACAATATCCGAGCCGAGCGGAACAAGAAAAAACGTGGGAAAGTATAGCCTAGCATACCGAAGAATAATTGATCTACGATGGCCCGGTAGACGGTGCGGTACCCCAGACACAAGCACGAGAACAAAGTCCGACGGGTCTCGAGAATCCGGGATTTCGTAATGCATATCACACAGATGGTACTGGAGCCAACGGACAGGACGGAGGGAGAGAAAGTCCGGGGAGTCAGCATTTGGATTGGAATGAGTTATGTCATGGGTTGTTCTTTCTCGTGTTTCCTAATGTAAATGCATGTGCAGCGCGCTCCACACGCATGTGTTATGCATAGAGGGACGGTTTAGGGAGAAACAAAAGGTCGAGTCTAGAATCTTAAAGGTCTTATGGTGAAATGGATGAATAAGTCATTGATGGTTAGAAGATGATTACTCTTTACTGTGCATTTTTTGCGAGGTAGACATTACGAGCGTCACCGGCCTCATGCGGCCCTCTCGATAATGAAATGGTATCTTATTTTGAACCCTTCTTTCGGAAACCCGTGAACCATGACCAACCATGAATGCCCAATTTAAGTCCGGACATGATGCGAGAGAAACTCCTGAACTCCTGATTTGTGATATCTTTGCTCTTTCCCTTAGTCGTCAATTTTTCTTTAGTGATCCCTTGCGCGTGTCAAAGCCAAGGGTGGAATCCAGTCCATCATGATCCACAGTAGAAGCTGCAATCGACCGTACGTCTCTGCACACGAAGTCAGCCATCAATATCTCTAAAATTAAAAGTAAACAGAATAGTGAATACAAGAGAAGAAAAAGAACTTACCCTCGGAATGGCCAAGCCCTCACACCTACGATCCCAAACCCCACTCTTGCACCAATAATCCTCCCTCTCCTCCTCTCCAGTCCCCCAAACCTCGCCCTTATACTCGAACCTCATCTCATCCCCCTCGGCCCAAACCCTCAACGGCGCCTCATCCTCCTCTAAATCGCCCACACCTTGAATTTCATACCCTTCCTCTACGTCCCTGCTGTTCTCTAGCTTCACATACCCATTCTCATTCCCCGGCCGCTGCGCAGCGACGTTGACGAACCGGGCGTGCTGGGGTGCAGAGGGCGGTGGTGGGAGGGAGATGGTGCGGATTTGGATGTAGGATGTTCGGGGCGGGGTGGAGGCGTTGCAGTATTGGAGGTGCGTGGAGCGGAATGTGCATTTCTTTGAGGAGTCTTTGGGAGTTTGTTGGAGGGTTTCTTGTTGCTGGCGGTGGTGGAGAGGTGTGATGTCCGCGTTACGTGGTGGGATGCTGTATGCGAGGATGGTGGTGGAGGTGGTTGTGAGGGTGGTTATTAGGGTGGTGAACTTCATTTTTGCGTAGTAGTTTTGGTGTTGGATATTGTAGTAAGTCGGGATGGAGGTTGAATTGCTATGCCATTCAATTCAGTTCGATTATGGTCTGAACGGGGGAATATAATAAATATAGGTAGTTAAGGATAGATAGATATATTGCGATAGAAAGGCAAGACAGACCAGACGGCCATCAACCACGGTTCTCCCCTTCCTTCTTATTCCTTTCCCACCCAGCAGCCAGCAACTGCAAGTATCCACCCCGAGAAAGGGAATAAAAAGTCCGATCTTACTTCGACTGTGGCGATGAGAAGTTGGAATGCGTAAGAGCGAGTTGAGTCCATCCTAATGCCCTTGCTTCGCAACGCCCGTCCGTCCGTTTGTCTCCAGTCACCCTACATCCAACGCGTCGCTACGTATCTTGAACTAGGAGTATTCACGTCTCGCGAACCAGACAGCACGCTTTCTCCCTTGATAGTTGACAACGAGGAAGACAAGAGACGAGAACGAAAGACCAATCGATCCCTTACAGCATCAATTGACTCCACGACACGACTCGTATTCGAGAGAGGAAGGGCGTAACAAGAAACGAGGCTCTGCATCTCCCCTGTCAGACAGCGCAGGGATCGACGGCCGTTTTTGTTGGTAGGCCTACGGATAATGGACTCTTCTTTTTTTAAGCTACGGTTTCGTGCGATATGCAATGTCAGTTGCGGTTATTGGACATGCTCTCTTTCTTCTTCCTTTCGCGAGTTGGTGGTCCAGAAAGGAAGGGTAAATAGCATGCAGCTCAAGAATCGCGTCTACCAACGAACCATCTATGTACGCACATGCGCAAACGTATGCATGTAGTCAATGTACACGTATGTCTGTTTTAACAGCCTGCACCTTCCAGTAAGACATCTGAAATGCATAGACACTCATAGCACCCGCAACGATATAACGTCGAATGGCAAGATTTGTGAGTCTTTCTACTGCACTGGGGGCTGTTTGGGAAATCTGACGTTTGCTGATACGGAGATGGCGGGGCGCATTGTTTCATGTCAGTTGGTTGCGTTGGCTGTGAGTGGGTGGCTGTGAGGAGGGAAGGGAGGGGCATGTTTGAAACAATCCGTAGAATTAACCAGTCATGCGCTGATACGTAGATGTGAGGGTTGGAGATGGTTATGAAAGGTACAAAAAGTTTATTCATTGAATTATAAATTTGATTATTATGATCTCACTGAACATGCACGTTTGATGATGAATTTATGCTGGTTTGGTGGGAAATGGACGAATGATAAAACCACATTTGAGGTAATCGATTGCTACTTACATTAGGTAGGTATGGAAATTTCGATTAGAAGTATTGAAACTTTTAGATTTGGCTTTGATCACAAGCTCTTATAACAACTACAAAATTATCTATCATCGACATCATCCAAGAAACCCACTCCAACTCTCAGATCTTTTCCTCCGTAGCCACAATTCCTTGTCCTCCTACCGCAGCTTCGTCATCTCCACCACTCCCAATCTTCTCCTTCGCCTCCCTCTTACTCAAATACAGAATCAACAGGATCAGAAAGAACTGCACGATACTCGTCGCAAGACTGCTCCTGAACCCCATGATCCATCTCGGCGCCCCGGTGGCAGGGAACAAAGCCACCTGCGCGCCGGCAGAGATGCCCTGGCCGATGGAATTCATACTCGCAGTGACGACAGCACGTTCCTCGGCGTCTTTGGCCATGATGACGGTCGCCCAGCCCATGCACATTGGGGAGATTGCTGGAGATGAATTAGCCATTGTCAGAAAGAGCATGGATGGTCAAAGGGCAGAAAAGCAAGGATGAAAGAAGACGGTAGCAACTCACGAGCAATGAAACCCTGCAACATAAACGCCGCCAGACGGCCACTCTCCCCAACATCCCACACATTAAGCATCACCATCCCGACAAAAACCGGCACCGTAGTCACCAGCGCCGGGATCCAAAATCTACCGTTCAACCGGTCCGCCGTCACGCCTGCAATCAGCGCCGCAGCGATCATGACCGCCGACGTGATCGTCGGCAGCGTGTTCACCTGCACGATGGAGTACTTCTCAGGGCTGTTGGCGCGCAGGTAGAGCGAAAACGGCTGGCCACCCGGCAGGAAGTTCAAGTCAAAGATGGTCCAGAGTGTCACGAAGACGTAGAAGTGCCAGCGGCCGAGGACGCGCTTGAAGATGGAGGCGGAGATCTTGAGGGTGGGGGGACTGCTGAGGCCGGCGATTCGAGCTTTTGCGAGCGCGAAGTCGCGATCTGTGAGGGTGAAGGGCTTTTTGCGGGAGGGGATGTCGACGAAGAAGACGTAGCCGCTGTGAGTTTCGTTAGTTGTTTTGATGTTCAGGGGTAGGACTGAAGTGAGGGAAATGGACTCACAAGAATGCGATACCGAGAGTGATGATACCGTCGCAGATAAAGAGCCACCTAAAATCGATCAGTAAGTAGAAGTTATGATCGAGTCCATCCACTTCACGTACCTCCACCCAGAAAGCCCATGCACGCCATCCAAGTTCGTATGCGCCGCCGCCTGAAGATATCCCGCGAACATCGTGCCCGCTGGACTCGCAATGAAGAACAACGCAATCCTCCTCGCCACCTCAGTAGGATTGTACCAGGAGCCTATAACATAAATCGTGCCCGTAAAGCTGCAGCACTCAAACAATCCCACCAGAAAGCGAAGAGCGTAAATAGCCTCGACGTTCTGCACGAACGCCAATCCGAGCGTGCTAATGCCCCATCCGAATTCCAGAGTCGGCAGGACGATGTTGGCAGGGTATCGAGTCAGGAAGTAGCAAGCTGGAATCATGAACCCGCAGTACGAGGCCCAGAAAGTCGCGGTGATGTAGTTGAGTTCGTTGCCCCATAATCCGATTTCTTCTCTCATGCCACTGTTGAATTCGTCAGCTACCAAAATATCGAAACGGTGCACATGCAAATTACGTAAAGGCACTCACCTAACGAAAGCATTAGTGAGAGATTGCTGGTCCAGATATTTTGTGAAGAACGAAAGACATCCAAAGATCAGGATACTCAAATCGAGCTTCAACACGACAAGCTTCTCCGAACTTGGCATGTCTTTGGGATACCAGCCCAGAAAGCTCACGAAGCGGATCCATAGGTTCTCTTTCCCATCCTCTGTATTGCTACTACCGTCAACGTCGCTCCTTGCTGGCGTGTCGTTCGCCGTTGGTTGGACAGTCGTGACTGGACCTACTTTGCTAGTAGCCATTTTCAGGGATAGATGTATTCACACATTCATTATTCCAATGCATTCATAGTCGTTGCTACCATTATATATGATAATTAAGGAAAATTCAAGCCTTTACTACCCTTGTACGTATCTTCGACAAGTCGGCATATCAACAACCCCCAAAATCACGTCAACGCAGCTCATTATTGCGGCACGAACTCCAACCCACCAAAGCTTCTTTCTGCCACCCAGGAGCTTAGGACCGCGCCTCAACGCTTGACTCGAACTTTACCATCGTTTCTCCGATGGGATGATTCAGGTCTTGTCTTTCATTGGGCCGGCACGTCTGTCGATGTTGTGCGGAGGGTGGGTAAGCGGAACGGCGTGGCTTGATGCGGGACGGGAGGCATAGGTACTTGTATAGTCGACGCCATTGGCGAGCGAAATCGGGATGGAATGGCATTACTTGATTCCGATATAAAATGCCATTATTCTGATTTGATATACTGTGCTCTTGGTCTGGTAAAGATACGATCTCTAATGATCAAGCATCCTCACCACGTGCGACAACCACTCGCAACAATTTACACCAACTTGGATATGAGAACTAGTTCTCCCCTCAACTACAGTATATTGTAACATCAAATTGGAGTATTGGAAAACGCGAGAATCAATTGAAATAGCACGCCTAGTGTTCAGAGATCTTGCACAATGGTGCTCCACACTTACGCCATCGTGTAGACGCGAACTACGTCCCGGGTGAGATCAAGCGGGCACGACAACGAACGACGCGTTGTTAGGAATTACTAGTAAAAATTGATGGTAGTGAGTGGAAGGGATGAAGTTGAATTTTTGTGAATGTGGAGGGAGGAGTGGACGATATGTATCAGTTAAGGGCTGTCATACTCGGGTGATTGATCAATCGAAAAAAGCCTTAAAGCAGAAGAGATAATTCAGTGTTCATAGCGCTCGTACTCCTTTTATGTTTTTTTTACACATATTTAAATTGTTCTACGACTCAAAGGGTATCGTCAATGTCATCGTGATCACAAAAGTCCTCCCTCAACCAAACCCTGTCGACATTTGCGCCTTTCCAACAAAAGGCATATCTCTCTTTCTACAGCGCATAACAAGATTCAAAATCGACACCTAGCTCAGACGAAACCGCATCGTCCCATCAACGGAAAACCCAGAACATTCAACTCGGGCTGTCTGTTGCCTATCTTACTCCCCACGAGAGGCTCTATTGTCTCTCTCGCTCTTTCCATTCATCTTCTTCCATTCGTCCCACACTCCTCGCCAGACGTCCTTGCTCGCCCTGTCAAGTCCCGTAAACATGGCCTGCAGCGTGTCACGGTCCATGTCGGCGACGCTGATCGTGTCCCAGAGGCCTGGAATCAGCTTATCTCTTACGTTTGGCTCCAGCCTGCCGCTGAGGGAGAAGCGACAGAAGGATGCGAGAAGGGGGTAGATGAAGTGGCTTGCGTATTCCTTCGCGGCTTTGACGGGGTCGTTGAGCGTGGATTTGGTGCTGGCGTTGCGTTGGTGTTTCGTGGTGGAAACGGAGGATTGCGTGGGCGATGAGAGGGTGGAGAGGAGACGGCTGAACTGTGTGGCATTCGCGGGACTGAGTTTGATCTGGGAAGATGCGGATGATGAGCGTAGCCAGAAGGGGAGTGAGCTTCCTCGGCCAGCGTGCGGTATAAACAGACAGAAGAGTAGGTTCTGGAGGGGTGGAAGGAGGATGTGGAAACGTCCTCCCAGGCGTCCTCGGTGGAGAAGCAGGATGAGTCGGCTAGTCTCGCAGATTCGCCCGTAGATCGCAGATGCGTCGGAGACAGGAAGACTTGGGCTAGCACGGGACACAATGCTGGCAATAGCAGCCAGAACGCACTCGATGCCGTGCTGGTTGGTGCAATGTGGCTTGTCACGGATCGTGACATTGATGGCGTCCATGAGAGAGTTGAAGGCTTCTGAATCAGAAACCTGCTCCAATCGAGTGCAGATGGTCGGCAAGATCGATAACTGCTGTGTCCGTATCTCTTCATCGTCTGATGTCTTATCGTCGAAAGTAGACAAGATAATCGGAAGAGAGACATATGAGTGAGCTTGGTCGCTAGACTCAACGTTCGAAAGATCAACCGCGAGTGCCACTCTACCGAACAGTGGAATCGAAGATACAACATCATGTATGGAGCGTGCAATGGCGCCGCGAGCTGCAGCCGTGGAAGTACTACTCAGCACGGCTGACGATGCTTTGATGAAATCTTCAATGGATTCTACCGGGCACAAATGATACTTCCCTATGACCTGGATGAACCGAGTCTTACTTTCTCCTGTCTCCAGTGAGGCAAGCAGATCGCTGGACCAAGTAGATGCAGAGCCATTGGATTGGAGCTTCTGATCCAACCAGCCTTTCAACGAGGAACGCGCTTTGTTGAACAACCCAGTGTCATCGTTCAGAACTTGGGAGGGAAGATCGATGTAAGCACCGAGGATCCGATCTTCAGCGCTGTACACGTCGTTCAAGCCTTCATCAAGTATATCTAGGAAGCTCTCCCAAGAGGATATGTCTTCCTGCTTGGGAGCCAACAAAGTACCACTGAGTAGGGCAAGCCTGGCTGGACTGTGAGTCTTGAGGGACTTTGAGGATTTCGACAGCTTCTTCTTGTACTTCTGCAAGAACCGCTCATTTTGGGCTTGGTCCTTATTCTGCAATATGTGACCTAGGGTAGAGCTGACCAACTCCTGTAAAAGACGCATAACGACGGTGTCCTCGATCTTGCCTTTGGTCAGACGTTCAGCAATATCGAAAAGAACACTGCTATCCGATGAGATGTTGGCTGTGGCGTTGGACGTTTCCATAAGGTAGACCATGATGCGGAGCAAGGAAGCTGCGTTGCGAGGGCGTTCTAGAAGAATGTCGGTGATCTTGTTCAAAAGCTCTTCTCTTCGATCTCGGGGTAGAGATTCAGGTCTAATTTGCAGCAGCGCTGGAACAGCCAGACTATACAATTGATGGCCCTCCTCTTGTTGGTCGAGGGCTCGAAGTAGTGCACTTGCAAAAGAGACTCTTGTAGGGACAGTGCTTGTCGTAAAGATTAATTCGGCGAGTTGCTCTGCAAGTATAATGCCAGACTCTGAGTCAAGTGTCGAGATACCGTTCAGTAACTCGAACAACGTCTTCTCCCTACGTTTTGAATCATTATGATCCAACAATTGTACATATTCGGTACAAAACATAACTAGCAACTGTTGGAGATCGTCTGGTTCGAGATGGCCTGGGGTGAGAACCTTGAGACCTTTTCTTAGACTCTCGTGCAATTGATTACTCCATCCAGGAACCGTTCGTAGGAGGTCGCTGGAAGCAAGCAGAAACAGAAGCACAGCTGATCGGCACCGAGAATTGAACCCATGTTCATGCTTGTTCTTACGGGCATGTGAAACATCTTTTGTAGCTCGAGAGATCAGTGGTTCTAGTAGTTCCTTCTGCTTGTCGGGGGATCCATGCAAAGTCAATGGCCAAAGGTTGTTTGTAACTTGGGCAATCGTGATCCAGCAAGGATAAAGGTCGATATTACTGCGATACCAGGAACTTTGGACGGTTGACGAAAGCGACAAGAGTACATCGAGTAAAGCTGGCTGCAATGCTTCGAGGAGCAGGTCATTGTCAATTGACCCCAAAATTGCTCGAATCAGGGTTGCGCTGCTGTACGCCTCTTTCAATGAGAGGATATGTTTCTTCTTGAGCTCCTGAGTGGACGTTTCCTCAGAGATCTTTAGAGGCTTGATGCGTTCTGCATGCTCTTGGAATAGAGTAACGATCTGCGCCTGCGTGAGCGACTGTTCAAGCTTGTCTGCCAGTGCCACGTTGAGGCTAAAATCCTCCCAGATCAGCCGGGTTAATTCTTGCAGCGGCTTGCGCACAATAGGAGCATGCAAGACAAGCTGAGCATCCCATCGGCGAAGAAATCCGAGAAGGTCTCGATTACGTGCGAATGCCGTGAAAATGGGAATGAGGATCGAGCGAATGATGGTCTGGTATTGCGACTCAGAAAATGCCTGGGCATCATCGCTTTCTTCGACACCATCTATATCCATCTTGTCTACCGTTGGTAAACTAGTGCTTGCCGCCTGGAAATCAGAGATCTGCTGGAACAAAAAGGCAACCAAGTCATCGGTTTCGTTTTCCGAAGGAACAGCTTTGGAAGCTGATTTCATGATGAAAGCTGTAGCATCGAGTTTGATGAGAGCCGCGATAAGTGACCACTGGATTGTCCTCGGTTGCGATTCGGGGTACTTGACCCCTGTGTGGAACCAGAACATTTTGACCAATACTTCAGGGTCGATTCTGACATCTCGGGCTTGCAGAACGCCCAGAGACTTTTCTAGCGCATCGATAGAAGGCTGAGGAATCGAAAATGATGCTGCCTCGAGTGGGCAACCAATGCATTCTGCAAGCGCAATGAAAACAGCCTGTAGCCATGGTTGCTCGTTAATTCTTGCCCTAGGCGTGCGAGAAGGATTGTAGCGAATGGCGATATCGAGAAGTTGCGGAACAGAATCGAAAAGAGGCTTAAAGTAGTCGGGCAAAGAGATGGAAGTATCTAAAATCTGTGCGGCTTGTAGCAGTTTAGCACGCAGAGGTTCAAGGTTGGCTGCCAGCGCACTCGAATCATGGTCAATATCAGTAGTAGTAGTAGTCCCAATGGGAGCAGGGCCCGAGAAGAACGCTGCCCTTGATGGTACAAAGATGTGCTTCACAATCAATATCTCAACCGACTGGAGTGATTCCGTAAAAAGACTCTTGTCTTGCTGAGCCGCCTGGGCCAGAGCTTTCTGGGTGGTATTATGAAGGGCCAAGGTCGGTATCAGACACTCGGTCGAGAACTGCTCTGCCGAGGCTCCTTGCTCGTCACCGCTCTCGAAGTAACGGAGATTCCAGACCTCCAAAATGCTCGAAAGGTCCAGGCATTTTTCCGACAGCGTTGACGACGGGCTCATAGAGATCTGCAAGAACCTTTCCACCGCTGTTAACCAGTATTTCAATACACGGGCCGCCTGCGCGCTCTCGGTTCTCAAGGCCATTTTCATATGCTCGGCATTCGGCGCATCTTCGCTGCTGCTGAGTGCTGATGCTTTGCTGGTGATTGTCTGCAAGGTCCGTGCTACTGCATCGAACAATTTGACTAGCCCTCCAATGTCGAGTGCTCTTTTCTTCGAAGACGTTGGCGCAGTCTCAGTCGAGGGCCGTTTGCGTTTCCGAGACGGCAGCTCCTCTCGTACAGTCTCACTCGAGTCAGAAGAGCGCGGTTCAGCACCATTCGAACTCGGTTGTATTGCCGCACTACTCTCGAAGCTTTCCTGCAAAGTCTTCTCCAGGATACCAAGAAACGCCGCATCGCGAAGGTGAGTCGCAGAGCGAGGAACGGGCAGAATGTAAACCATTAAATCCAGCAGCGCCCATAATTTTGAGTTCGCTCGAGCTGCGGTCCCGTTCTCAGAATCGTCCTTTAGCTTCTCAATAGTCCAGCGTAACACCCATTCGGCCCTCGCCTTTGGGAGTTGTTGTACAACGGTAGATCGATCTTGCTCTTCGAATGAGTGACACCATTGCGCCGGGAGCCCAATTATGTGCGTTACTTGAGAAATTTGCTCATTGAGATCGCTGAAATCTTTATTAATCGCGAGTAAACGAGGAAGCGTTGCAACGGGTGCGGTTTTAGAGACCTAGGAAAGGGTTAATTTGGTCCTGTGATAGACAGTATATGGGAGTCACGTTACCATGGTTGCAGTAGCAGGCATATTGTTTTCCGACTCCCTCACCGGAGTTTCACTCGTACAATTTATGAAAAAGCAAAACAGTGAAGCGCAAGTTATGAGCGGAGGAAGTTTACCAGAGAGAGATTGGAGAAAAAGTTGAAGCACGGACTCCCTCCCTCGTTCCCGCGCGCCGCCAAGCTCCCCGAACCTCCGACATCAGATCTTCGTGGCGTGCATGAGAGCCAGCAGGAGAGCGAAGAAGAGACGACCACACATCTTATCAACAACAACAACCATTGTCATCCGGGATCTCTCCTCGCCCACCACACAACCCCAATCCCCCCTCTCTCACCCTTTTAATCAATCAATTGCTCGAGCAATTGATCACATACTTCACACGCAATGGCCGACGAGACACCCAAGACCACCGCGCCCATCCCGCGAACCACCCGTCCGTTGAGCGAAGCTCTTCTTAACGAAAAGGTACATACCAAATCATCCCAGCCATCTGGAAGACCCTCATGAGCCCCCGGGGAGGAACTCCAGAAGCTTCAAAGACGTTATAGGGAATCGTTGGAGCTCTGAAGTCCCTCCCAATTGCTCTTGCTGTATATCACATATCTGTCTATCGTGTCACGCTACGCACCTACGTCTATACATACGCCCAAGGTCTTCATTCAAGAAAAGAAGAAAAAGAGAAAGAATGCATGCTAAAAGAATTCACAGTGGGATCGCTGCGCATCCTCATTCCTTATCCGCTCGGGCCTCGGCCTCTCCTTCGGCGTCGTCTTCTCCGTCCTCCTCTTCAAGCGCCGCGCGTGGCCCGCCTTCGTCGGCCTCGGTTTTGGTGCCGGTCGCGCCTGGGAGGAATGCGATAACGTTAGTTGACCCCAATGCCCAGCCGAAGAAAAAGAGATAGAAGATCAGCCGATCCGGGCCATTGTGGTGCAGTGGCATCGTGAAGGAGAATAGAGGAGCTAACATCGTGCAGTCATTCAAGCGAGCCGCCGGCCCCTCAAAAGACGGATTGCGTGTGATAAGGCCATAGACAAAGAAAGAGAGAAAGGAACACACAGAGACTCTTCGGCAAGGACAAAAGGCAGACAAATGTGTGTGTCCAATGTACGACATCGATGTCAAGGCTTGGGATGCGAAGGTCTTACATCGAATGGGGGGATGGGCATAATGCTGTCATGTAACAACTGGGGGAAAGACCAAGATGATTCGTTTCCTTTGCTTTCCCTTCCTTTTTCATTTCATTTTTTGGCCAACAATGAAAACAGTATGCTGTATAGTAGATGTATGTGTGAGAGGGAGGGAGTGAGATGTGTGTGCGCTGGAACCAACTAGACAGACCTTTTCCTCTTTCTCCTTCCCTGCCGCTCGAAAGGGGGAGGAGAGGAGGAAAAGAATTCGAATCTTTGTATATTTCCCGTTTGCCTATGAGAAGTTCTCTGTGGGTGTCACTTTCGCACTGATTTTATTTTCTGTGAAGAGAAAGTGGCATATTTCTCTATTGACAACGAAGAAATATGAAATAGACGATATACCAACCCGGCCGTCCCCTAGAGTACACAGATCGACCTTACCAATCCACTTGTTTCCAAAACCATCAAGCCTCCCCCAACATAAACACCATAGCCCTCTAAATTGTGCTGTTGCAGGGAGTGCAAGTGCGATAACTCACTGTCAGTGCTGTACTGGTGAAAGAACATTGAAAGGCATGTCAACCCGTGAAATGGAGACAATCAAACCGCGAGAACGGGGGAGGCTGCCTACTTCGTTTGGCACGAATCAAGCAGTTTAAGACGGCCATAAAAGTTATAGAATGGCCCCTCTTAAAAATAGGCAAGAAGGTAGGGCTCGAAGATGGGTCAAGATCCACTGGCAGACGAACAGACCGAGATCTAGCTCTCTCTCCGAACGAAAGGATATCTTCTCGTCGAAAGAGTCACTTCTCAATGGTCTTATAATAACCGCTCAATCAGTCAATCATGTGTTACTTCAGACATTTGACAATCATACTTGCAAGGACTTTCCCACGTCGGTGTTTGCACTGTATTCTCTGGTCAAGAAAATGGGGGATTTATGGAAATACGGGGACGGAACGAACATGAATTCGCGGCGTCGTTTGCACCATAGATCATTACGAACATTTAGCATCACGGAGACCGGTATAAGGCACTTGGACTTCGCACGATACTCGGTTCAACCAAAGCGCTCGCGTTGTAAACCTTGTATACGAGTTTTACTACATCCAAGTGAGCTATTCTGCAAAACCTGCAGATATTGCTCTGCAATAGAGACATCCGATCAGTGTTGTGTGATGCTACTGACCAAAAATCACTTGATATCGCTATAGTTAAGTTGTCCAGATACTTTGATCCAGAAAATAATACGAAACACATGCATGGTACTTGAGTTGATATCAACCCTTTTCGAATCATCCCAGCGAAACACCCACCAGCACCCCTTAAACCATAACATTCGCCCTCCTCCAAGGTCAGCTATCACACCCGACACCTAAAATAACAATTCATAACCCTCGACATCCCCACCATCCCATCTCCACAACTCCCATTCTTCATCCCCGCCCCCTCCCATTCACTCTCCGCCATCCTCTCACAGTACCCACACTTCGACGCCGCCCTCTCCTCCTCCCACGGGGACCCCACACCATCATCCCAACCGCACGACCGCGTGTTGAACAACATCATCGTCCTATTTCTCACGTCGACGTAACCCCGTCCTCAGGAATTTGATTTCTTGGTCCCATAGAAACCTAATAAAGTGGTTTTCCACCGTCGGTCTTGTAAGGTTGAATGAGGAGAGCGGTGATAGCGGCTCAAGGAAAGGCTCGGACTCTTTTTCAATAACGCGAATGTAAAGTTCATCGCCCGTGCTATTACGAATCGAAGAAACGGTGACCGACGTGGTCAGTTTTGAGGTCGCGTTGTGCGTGCTGTTGGCGCCATCTAAAGAGTCGGAGCAGGTCTCGTGGACTGTGATGGAAAAAGAGCAAGGAACGTCCGTGGCCCATGATGGCCGTTGGCGTGGGAGGAGTGATTTTGGACTCGGAGTTGCGGCGACGACGAGTATCGACATGAACCATATAAAAAGCCAGGTTGCAAGCATGCTTATATGCGAATGCTGAGCATTTGTTCGGGAAGTAATGAGGTGTTTGAAAGATCGTTGATTTGCGCTGAATTGTTTTGCAGCCAGGTTTTATTGATCATGTATGACTGAATTCGTCAGACCATTCATAGCGACTCATGCGCACATTCATATTACAAAGAAGTCATAGGCGCGGGTTGAAGAATGACCGAGCTGTCCTTACTTGATGTGAGATCTCGAACATGTTTATTTCGTAGTTTCTGTACGATAAAGACAGCAGCAATATATCGAGCAGCTCATCATCATACAGAAAATCGCCTCTTACAAGACACTCTAATCATGGTAGATTTTGGTATCTGCTATCATGCGCATGCGCTCTAAATTATGTACTTACCGCCGCCTGACAATACAAATCTCTTCAGCTTTTCAAGTAGGAATCTCTCCAATTGCTGAGGTCTCATAAAATACATACAAGAGCATGTGTTGCCCTGACATTCCGCAATCAGACCTGTAAGGGCTGTCTCTCATCAGTCTTTGCCATACAACCTTCGATGTTCGCATGGATTCGCGTTGTCGTCTATGCCCTCTATTGTAACAATTGTATAGAGTTGGATAGGAGACCGTTATGTAAGAGACAAATGGTCTTTGCACGATGCTTACTTTAACGCACTGTCTATCAGAATAGATCTGTGAACAGTCATATCGTCTCCACAGTCATTCGAACATCAACGATAGATCATAAATTAAATGCAGGTACAGTCAGTCATCAATTGTTTCCTTCGACAAAATTAAAACAGTTAGTTACAGGAAGAGGATATACATTTGTGACCCGACTTGTGTAGTGCCACTGAGCAAAAGCCACTTGATATCGCTATATCTGAACGAATCAGACACTATGTTTCGGAGAACAAGACAGAACGTGTGCTATCTAAGTTACTATTACTCCCTTGTAAACAGCAGAAGGTATTTCTTCTGGCTACCGGCTGTGAATAGTTGTTGAAAGGCTACTTTGCTGAATGTACGAAATGGTTCTGTTACCTGTGTTCTCAAACATTAACTGCAAACATTTATCGCAAAAGTTAGTATAACATCCAAGTATATTTGTAAACATACGCTTGGAAGAGAGTTTTGATAGAAGATTTGTTTGTATCTTCTACAGCTTAATCAGCTTAATCCACATCTCCTGATATCAACGGTCTTCACAAAACATCTCATTCGAAATCACTTCCCACCCTCACAGCCCAAAAGTCCAAAAAGAGAGCACATAGACCCCGCCTATCAACTATTGATACCCCTTCTCTCGTCTATGCACACCTCGGTACCACCTAACCGCCAAATTCCCTCCCACGCCACCACACCAAGACCACCAAAAAAACCCACCCTTTGAGCACCGCAACACCACCACAACACCACCACAACACCCCCAGACCTTCAAAAAAGCAAAAAAGGAGTAATTCCGACACCGGGAATCGAACCCGGGCCTTGCCGGCACTTGAAAGTGTAACTAACTCTCGTGATGAGAGCGGCAAATCCTAGCCACTAGACCATATCGGATGTCTTACTTGTTTTTGATGGATATTCTACAATCTAACAAATCTATATACTCACATATAGTTGAGTCAAAGCTTTTAGGCAAAGAAATATAGGTGGGATAAGGACTTTGTGGGATGTGAGACAGCGTTTGCGCGGGATACGAGCACAGGCTATTAAGCTCGCGTATGTTCCGTCCCACCGGCTGGAAAAAAAAGACTAAACCGGTGGAATGTCACTCCTCGCTACTCTGCTCTCCCGGTTTGCCGGGCGATCCTAATTCGGTGGGTCCTGGTCCGGGTACACAGTATGTTGGACCTACTGTGTTACTCTACTCTACACCTACGTAAACGCACAGCAGCTGTATCACAGGTACGCTACGTGTGTACGAATGTAAGATAAGCTGAGCTTATGTCCCGTCTGGCCATCAAAGTCTATCGTTGAGCTCCTGGAGGGGAAAGAGCGTAAGCACTTGTCGTTGCTGATAGTTTACTGCTGATGCGACTTGGACTCGGAACCATGAGGAGCTTTGAAGAACTCTTCCGTCCTGTGCTCTGGAAATCCTCGTACGAGGGGTGTCTATGTCGTAAATGTCTCGTCAATTAAAACCCTACAGCGAGACTTCTTGCGACTCGTATCTCCAAATGTCTCTTGTATGTACTCGTATGGTTCTCGAGCTCTAGCTTCAGATCGATCGATTGTAGTACAGCGAATCGAAACCCACCTCATCGGAATGCAAAAGCGACACGCAACTCACGCATGCACGCAGGCTCCCCTCCCCACAGTTTTGTCTCGTATAATACACGCACACGTTTCTCGACATAAGAGGCCCCACATGCAATTCTCCACAGATTGCCCTCTCTTTGGTCAAGCAAGTGCATAGTGGTCAACATGGGATTTCGAGAATCTCATACCGTGTGATGGGGCGCACCGGCGGAGGGACAGGATTTCCGGTTCTGTGGTTCTAGTTGTTCATCGCTTTGTTCACTGGCATGGTACGGAGTACAATGGGATTCTTTATGTTCTGTATTACTATGCTGTCCAACGCTCGTGACATATGCGTCTGCGTTCGCGTGTATATGATGCCAATAAATGCACCTATATCATCCCTCTCCCTAATCATGAACGAATGAACTTCCGCCAACCGACTCTCTCGGCCGGTGTAACAAGTCGCTGAACCTAATATACTATGCCAGAAAACCGGGGAATAAGTTTACAACCATCATTACATTCCCCGTACATCGCGAAAAATGGCAAGGCGCCGTGGCATTGCATTCCCGTAGATAAAAGCCAATTGATTAGATAATTGAGAACTCGGAAGTCTCTTTTTATGGAAAAAGTTCGTTATTATATGAAAAGAAGAAGGTGGAAGGTGAGAAAATGATTTAATCGATGACCGCGCCCTTGATGGGTGAGATCGCTCGGGTGTCCCAGGTATCCTCGATGCTGTCTCCCTCCTCCTCGCCGTCGTATCCGATGACCCTGCGCTCAGGCTTGTGGATCCTGACGAGCAGGAGGAAGTAATCTTCCAATGGGAGGAGGTTGAGAAGCACGCGGTTTCCGGTCCATGCGAGCGCGCAGACGCAGGCTCCGGCCACGGCGTCGAGGACGAAGTGGTTTGCGGTTGCGATGATGGCGAGGAGGATGGTCAGCGGGTAGGCGATGCCGATTATAAGGCAGAGGAGGCGGCGGGCTGTGGGAAGACGTAGGCGGAGGGTGCGCGAGCGAGTAAGGCGTACGGGAAGAGTGCGCGCACGGCGGTGTTGCGAGGCGAGTGGGAGGGTGCAAATGGTCATGCCGATGAGGAGAGAGTAGCCGAAGTGAAGGGAGGGCATCGCCGCGTATTGATTGCAGAACTTGTTCTGTGTCCATACGCTGGATTCGCCTTCGGCGCCGTGGACGGTGTCTACGAAGCCGTAGCTGCGGGCTTCTTTGCCGACTGCGCCTGGGACGTCTGGGTCGGAGAGGAGTCGCGGTGGCATACAGGGCCACAGTGTGAATACGATGAAGGCGAGGAGATTGCACACGGCCATGGTTCGACGACGGGCGGCGTAAAGTTTGGGACCAGCGGGAGAGCCATCGGCTTCACCTCGTGCCTTGTTCGGAAGAGGGAGATCGAGGCGGTTGCGGGTTGTCGTGTAGTAGTATAGTCCTACGAGGAAGAGAATCGTTCCTGGGATGTGAATGAACGAGTAGATTCGGTTCGTCCAGTGCATGATGAACGGATGCTTCAAGAACCAGTGCTGGATGGGGAGCTCCCAGAAGATCTTTAATCGCTCTTCCAAGTGAATGATCTGAAGCGCATGGCGACGGGCAATATCAACAGTATTTTCGACCATAGTAACTGCAGTGAAAGCTCGACCTAATTGATATACCTAGAATGAAGTTAGTAGAGGTCCTGTCAAATCATTGATTCTGATGAATGCATACCCAGTAAATCAACGCCCAATACCATGCCTCCACCAGGAATGGAAACTTCTTCAACAGTCTGCTCAGGAAATAACCTTCAAACCTCCTGGTATTCGGAGACACCACCTCTTTCCTTAATCCAAAGAACCGCAGCTCTCGCTTCCTCCATTTTGGCTCCTGAGATGTGAGTAATGATGGCGAAGAAGCCCGGTCGAGTAATGTGGTTGTTGAGCGAGGACTAGATGCCCCGGATCCGATAGAATCAGGAGATGTGGATCGTGGAGAAGAGTTGGCAGATCTACGGCGGTCGAATATGCGGTACTCTGTGTTTCGATTCACCCATGTGCCTCCAAAGAGAAGCGTCACCACCACAAGTGGTTCCATAAACGCTCCGACACCCATACTGTGCGGTTGAGAGCCAGCAAACCAAATAACAATAAGTTACGTTAGATCTTAAGGTCTGATAATCCAGCAAAGTTTCACGAGGCTGCGACGGCGATGTGACCTATAGCTACCGAAGCTCCTCTTATCCACCAATGTCGTTCTGTTTGCCTTCAAGATATACGGTGTGGTAGACAAGGGCGGGTGGCCTAGTCAACAGCAATATGAGGCGAAATCCAGTATTTGAAGAAGAAAGACAAGTTATGTAACAGCGAACATCCAGGGGGAAAGTGGAAAGAAGTATGCGCGAGGTCAAGAGCAAGTGGAGAGTAAATAGGTTTTTAAAAATTAAAGTGGAGGAGGCGTAGAGTGAGAGGTCATAGAGCAAGCTGGTCGGATGCAACGGAGATTGAGAGCTATCCCAGTCGAGTGATAAGAAATAGCTAGTGGCCGCCTGCAGAGACAGGGCTATGGTATGGCTCCCGTTCGCTACTGGTGTCCGACGACTCGTCCGCTTGTTCGTTTGGGTGCACGATAGTCATGTACAAGTAATCCGGCGGCTGCGTCAGAGATCTACCAATATGCTACTGGGCCGAGGGATGACGCCAAGTTAGTAGGAAGGTGTAAACGCATACTAGCGATAGTAGAGGGCTTCAGTGAGGCACAGGTATCGTATTTGTACTTGTAGGACGTGAGGCAGCCATGGTGGCATAATCAAAGCAAGAAAGAGGGTGGGGTTGTCAGCTGCATATGCCTGGCGTTGATGAAGCGTCGGTGGCACTGGGATCAAGCATTAATGAGGTTTCACAAGACAAGCCAGACAACAGGTTTCTTGTGTGGCGGCGGCGTATGGAAATGGACGATGAAGTGTACATGTATTGTACATAATTGGCGTTGAGTCCTGAATGGTTGGTTGTGTTTGTGACTGTGAAAAGTGTGGTGAATTGGATTGTGAATGGAGAAGAGCACAGGGCACGCGACCACATGGACCTGCTTACCAGGATTATACCCATATCCGTCTTAGTGCCCGACACATCCGTACCTTGTAGGCTTGTCGGCTTGTAAAGAAACGAGGCTGATGATGCTGATGATTAGAATATGTCAATATGACAACAGTGACAGCAGTGACAGCACCCGACCTCGCAGGCTCACATCTGCCCATAACCAGCAGCAGCATCCTGTCCTACTCTACCGCTAATAAGTTACTCCTCGAATATTCGTCCATCCCGAACCACCGAGCATTGACATGACTGGTCAACATTCTCTCTTCCTCATCGGCGACCCCCAGTTCCGAACTTCCGGCACCTTAGAAAACCTTACCTGAACCCTGACCCTGACCATCATCCTACCCTGTTACCATCATTCCATCACATCCTCTCGCAGCTCAGCGCAGCCAACTGGCGACTTTATTTCCCTGTTCAGTAAACATCATCCACAGGAACGATGGCGCTCCCTCTGTGTCTTACGGCGTATTCGTCGTACTTCGGTCTCGGTCTCCGATTCCAGCTACCCTCCCATGCTCCGTACATCAACCTATCTATGCATCCTGATTCCACCTCCATATTGCACTTCTATCCTCGTACATTCACACTCAACCAGTCTAGCCCCTTCAGCTAAGTAGCTTTCCCATGTCAAATTTGTCATGGCCTGCTCTATGCTTCCCCCGCCAAGACGGTCGCTTCGACTTACCGACAGCCGGATCGTACACTTGCACCAGCCCGTCAGTAGACTCGTACAAACACGAGGATTACAAGTGCCATGGTAATCACACCAAATCCGCGCTTACTAACCGCCTTCATGCCCTTATGTAAAGCGGCTCATTAACTGAATGAATAAATGGAGCTGCAGATGCCCAACGGCGATTCATGAAGAAAGCGAACTTGGGAGTAAAAGTCGTGCCTGTCCCCGGGATTTGCTCGCGTGCCACTGTTCCTGGCATTGATTGCCGAGGCTGGTTTGTGTGGTTTCTGGTTGCTATATTGACCAAACTTGTTTGACCGCCTTTGAACTTATCAAAATGATACCCATGTAAATATACAGAGGACTAGTATGTCAGGCTGGCCACCTGCCAGAATTATATACACTTGACCCCTCAGCAGCTACTTTATACCAAGAAAGATAGGCCAGCCCAACGTGCCAACCCTTTGTGTCCTCAATACCTAAATACCGTTGCTTATATACTACGGAGTTGAACATCACGACCTTTCTCAACCATTACGCACATCTGCCCACACGAGTATACACGAAAAATAACCATATGCTACGTTGTAACTTTTCGTCTAGGGATGATCCCTAATCCTCACAATAGTCGACCATAACTAGCGAGCCACATCACTCACGTCACAAAGGATTATCCTTGTCAACTTGGCCAATACGTTCAATACCCACTCAACTACTGTGGGAATCATGGTATTCGGTGATGGGAAAATAAAGTATGAGTTGGTATACAAATACAGGCCCGCGAGGGCGTTGTCTCCTAGGATACTATCGGCATCCGTATCCTCGTCTATCCAAAATAGGAGACCACAAGGAGAAAGTATAAGAGGAATGATGGAAAAGAAAGAAAGTTGAACAAAAGAGATGGGCCCTGAACAAGGGCAAGGGGTAAAACTATTACAACGAGCATACCGCCCTACGCTATGCATGAACGCCTTGATCCGAGAATTTTGCACGACCCATGAAATGAAAATTGGCGCCCTGCCAGAATGCTAGAGATATTACCCATGTTACCCAGAATTCTCCTGGGTTTGTCCAAGGTCCTCTAACGCCGCTGCCATGGTAGCCGATGAAACAAACAAGGAAATGTGTAGTGCGGATAGGCCAAAGTCGACGATAATCGACAAGGATAGAGGCAAAATGTAATGAGAAAAAAAAGATGGTAGTACAGCAACGTCAGACGGACTAGAATTCACGTTCTAGTTGGCCCAGTATCAGCATGTGACGCTCGTGAATGGTGCGGTCTCCTGCAGGTCCTGCACCAGAGCCTCCACGTTGCTGAGATATTTGGAGAGCCAATGTTGCTTCTCCTCTTGGGTGCGAATGTTCTTTGTCGAGGTACATCCGGTGTCGTCGCCGTGGACAGTGCTGCTCCTCCGATCAAAGGCATTGACGAGCTTGCTGGGACTCCGCTGCAGCCCAGTTGCAGCTGGTACTGGCGATTCTGGCATGAGGTAGAAGTATAAGAACTCCAGAAGCTTCAACTTAACGCCCTGGGTTGTTTCGTCGTCCTTGAATAGCGATGTCACAGTGAGCAACCCGTCCATATTCTCAAATGTCCGGGTGTTCTGGGGTGTACCCAGAAGTGCAGTGACCAGCACAAGTACGGCAGATGACTGTATCGCGGGGCAATTATAGGGATCGAGTAGGTCCAGAACAAGATTCATGTAGATCTCGCGGCCAAAGATCGTCCGGGAAGGAGGGTGGAGGAGGAGGAGACCTTGGAGGTTCGAGAGCGCCGAGAGTATGAGGAGATCGTTCTGACCATCTGCTGGTGCGTTAGCATTCGAGCATAGCTTGTGGACGGCATCTTTGCTTACTGCTTGCCATGCCAAGGAGTCTCTCGAGGCAGTCTGCCACTCTTGTCGCAACTATCGTCGACGTTAGCAATTGTCCATACGTTTGAGTGCTACCAGTACTCACCATTCCACTCGAAACCTTCCTGCAACCTGAAGAACTCCCTGAAAGCAAGATCTTCCGAGAGAGCACCCAGCTTCTTGGGTGATGAAGGTGGCTGCTCGCCCAGGTTTATGGCTGATGCGTTCCGTCGGTGGCCAGGAGTTGAAGGTTTTGACGATTTCCCGTTGGACAAGCATATCTGCGCCAGCATGCCCTCGATCTGGCGAAGACCCTTGCGAATCTTCTGGGTGTCCTTCGACGCAATGTTGTCGAAGGCGAGGCTCAGGAGTGCCTCCATCGCGAGACCGGCTGGTGATGGGAGGAGGTAGATGCAATGCTATACACAGAAAGGAGATGACCGGCGCTCGAATAGTTGGTGAGAGGATGGCGCTTAAAGACGCAGGACACAAGATGCAGGTTGAAGTAAGGGAGGTTGAAAGTGCATGCAGCTAAGGAGTTAAGAGAATCAAAATGCGGAGAAGACAACGGGTATCGAGCAAGTGTGGGCCTGATCATTGGCCGTTGAGCATTCTGGAAGGGCCGACATGAAGGTGTGAGTTGGCAGAGGATAAACAGCTCGTTGCTATGGACGACGCGAGGGAGTGAAGATGGTCCCGTGGGGCCGTTGCCGAATCGGGTTAGACTGGATGGAGCGGCTAAACCTCCGAGCGGTCCATCGCCATACTGTATGACCAAAGAGCATCTCCACCTCTTCATCATCTCACCACAGTTCATCCCTGCGGCTCTGCTCTAAGCTTCTGACATCGCTCAGAATCTTATCTTAGAAATCGAGCTTCATAGACACCATGTCCAATTTTATTGACTTCCACCGAGCAATTGCCTGAGATCGCATCTCCAATTACTGCGCCACTCACCAAAGTATACAACTGCAAGCAGATAGCCTTTCAACGAATCAATGTCCAATACAAATCCAAAAATGACATTCTGCTGGCTGTGTTTAACACCCTTTTTGCAGGGTCAAGCGAGATACGGGAGTACAAGATGCATGATGGCCACAACAGCTCATCGGCTTGCCATTCGTGCTCACCGGACCTTGGCACCATTCCAGCCGACAGAACACATGACAGAACGCTGCCTTATCCATGGTTTGATTCAATCCAAACCCACGGGCGTGTTCAATTCCAATCTTCAGTTAACTTGATGTGCCTGTGGCGAAGTCACTCCAGTCCTACTTGGGACTATACAGCCCCAGTAGGTCGGTCCATATCCTATACTACTCGTACCTTGACCGCGGCTCGTTTCGGTGAATGAGGCTGGAACCGAACGTGGAGCCGTTGAGTCTGTACTTTTGAACCGCCATACCCAAGTTTTTATTTCGATTTCATTCATTCCTGATTGTTCTTGATTTTACAGAATTTGCACGTGTTTCTAACCAACGATTGAACTCTTGATGCACACTCCCTCACCGGCCAGTTGGTTCCGATCACTACCTGTTTCAAATATCTTGCCGTGAGAATGGCATCGCGACGCGGTCACGTATATATGAGAGGTAAGGCTCCATATCTGAACCATCTACTACAGTGCAAGTACTTACGCTCAAAGCAGATAATGGCTGGATATATCCTAGTCAAATTATACGATTCGCACTGTTTTTCCCAACAACCATCTACAATTCTGGGGCAAAGAGAAATGCAGGCATCCTTCGCCGTCACCCTGAGCTACAGACTATGTTTAATCCATTACTTGGAAAGGGCGAATTGATGTCGGCCAAATGGGTAAGGGAATTTCAGTACATCTGTCTCCACAACTTATCAAACATTCACTATGTTCCACATTTTTTGTATACCCAACCCCGCATGAACCTGAAAATATATCTTGCCATCTGCGCCGTTCACACTGTTAAGCACTCTTCCAGGCCAACATAGCCTTCGGTTGGAACATGGCTATGTTCATATTTTCTCTATTCGTCCCCGTTCCCGTCAACATGCTCTTCATAGCGTTTGATGCTGTGATAGTCGCTTTCATCAGCCAAGTCGCCCATATACAAAACAGCTATACGCCAAGAGGAAATGGACTATGCAAAGACGCCCACAACTGGCAAAGACCGCCACAAATGAACGAAAGTTTCTTCGAAGCTATGGGTCGATGGAACTCGACGCAGGCCACAGGGACTAGGTTTTGCAAGTCATTCGTCGAGCAGAGAAACTACAGTATTGCCATTGCGTGAGTAAGACTGTCTTCCTTCTCCGAACGATCCGTGTTAATGTTGCCTGCTGCCAAAATACAGCAAGACCCTGCTTTGTAAGATGTCCCTTATGCTAATGAGATAACAGCGTTCTTCTCGCCATCATTGTGGTTCTGAACACTGCCGTGCTTATCCTCTCTTTCACGCACATTATCAAAACCGTTCGTGCAGAGGGCAAAGGCACACTTATGTTTTTCTGTGAAGCGGCGCTTGTCGCCCCTCGTGCCATGGTCATTGCCTTTGCGGTCCTTATCTGCGTAATTCCGCTCCTGCTCCTCAAATGCCTGCCCATTAGCCTGAAAGTGCGCATCCGCTACGCTCGACGCTATCTCACGAAAGTCCTCGGACGCGTGCCACCGCCAACAGAAATCAAACTCGCAGATCTGACTCCATTCCGAAAACCAGGTGGCAAGTCCCGGAAGAGAGAGTACAGGGGTACCGATCCAGGGACCCCGAACAACCTGTCCGATTTCTTGGGTATATACGATATGTTGATGCTAGTCACCCAACACCTCCACTACTCAGACATTCAATCTCTTTCACTCGTATCGAAATCCGTTCGCGAGGCTATCCTACCATCCGATACGCCGATCAGTGTACGCGACCTGCACTTCCGCATGTACACGTGCAGCAGCGAAGACGATATCAACGACAAACGGCCATGTTATGTATGCAACGCGCAGATTTGCAAGGATTGCGCATGCGAACAGACCATAAAGCAAACGTACGCCATGTGGCACGAGTGCACGTGCAAGGAGTGGTGCACGCCTTGTTACAGGAGATTGCTACGTGAACATCGACCGAATGCGGTTGCGGATTCGCTGAAGTGTCGCTGCGCACCGCCCTCGCCTGGTTTTCATCTGTTCAATACCATGATATATGGTTTCAAATGGAGGGAGCAGAAAAAGTTCAACCATCCTTTCCGGGACATATGTTCACATTGTGCGACTATTCCTGCGGACGAACTGGCGGAGCGACGGGAGAGAAGAAGCAATTTCGAGCTCAGACGTGCCGAGAGAACATATACGGAGACGTGTGGCAACACTGGGTGTGGCAGGATACTTGATGAGGGGCCAAGATGGTGGGTTTGTTCGAATTGCAGATTCGAATGTTCTGCGGGATGTCATTTGGATTGGGCGGAAAAAAGAGCAAGGAACAAACGCGAGGCGGTATGAACAATTTGCTAGGCTTACGGCGTATGTTGGTGTTGAATAAACGATCATAAATATAATATTCTCTGAGTTCCTTATCTTCGAAATCATACAAAATAGACCTCTCATAGCCCGAAATTGCCCTCAAGGACCTCGTCCGGTGGTGTGCCCCGATAGAACTGTCCTAACATGCGAGTGTCCAGCGCCACCCTAGCCTCATCCTCAATTATCATGTGAAGCCACTTCGCTGTATCTTGATCCTTTTGCGTGAACCGGACGCGACCAATCCTCACGTATCTGATGAATAGGAAGATGCCCATCCAAATGAAAATTAACAGTACCATTGCAGTGAACTTTGGGAAGACCATCGCTTCGATCCAAAGACTCCACCTATTACGCATCACTCGCCCCCCCATCATTCGAGCAAGTAGGTTGTGGTTGGATGGCTGCTGGTTGGCGGTGATGGCCCCGTGAGAAGGGTTTGATGACGGGTTGACACTGGTACATCTGTCCGAGCTCGAAGAAAGTGTGGAATTGCTTTGCCATAATCCTAGGTTCTCTACTAGGAGTTTCTGAGTGCAGAAGCCAGAGGCGTCACTCAAGGTAAAGGTTGAATGGACGCCGGCCTTGAGAATGAAGTCGTATACGCAACGCGATAGAGCCTCGTCGGTCCAATTAGCTACAACCTCTTGCATCGTGATCACTATCAGAGTTCGAGAGGTCCGCTTCCTTCGAAGTACGTTCGTTAGCGATTGATCGATGAAGAAGGCGATGCGGCCATCGCATACACATGCGAACCTGCAGGGTGCGGAGGATAGACGCTCGTGAAACTGATGAGAAAATTAGGGTGCGGTTTTCGGCTGCGACGGAATTTGGGAGTCGATTGGAGAAGTCCAGTGAGGTAGAGAAAGATGTGTGTTATGGAGGGTTCTCGGTGTGTACCAGACATGTCATACGCATATGCATCCGATACGACTCAAATGCTGTTTATTGTCATTTTAACCCTAGACAAGTTGTGAAAAGTTTGGGTGAAAGAGTGACGATTGAATTCAGCAATCGAAAGTTTAGAATACGTTAGTCTGGTGCAAAAAGACAGGTGCCGAATTCTTGAAGATGAAGTGGAAGGTGCAAACGATCGTGACAGTCGATCACGATGTCTTTTCCTCGCATAATAAAATCTGCCATCAAGCATCGCTACGACATCAAGAATTCATTATAAGTCCTTTTGAAATTCCGGTAGATACGATTCGATGCAATGCTATATTCGATTTCTTTACTACATTCTACTATGCTAGGGAGATGATGCAACAAAAGACACTTCATGCAAGTAATTTCATTCTGGATACAGGATACCCGGAGCTAAATTGTCCCAGTTATGTGACAATCTTCTAACCCTTCCAGACCCTGGGGCCGGGAGTAGTGTATTCGGTGATGGCGTTGCTGTAGGTGTCGACAGTGATTCCTGGATCACTCTGAGGAGCATATCCGGGAATGTTGGCGAGATATTCGCCTCCTGGTTGAGCGGATCCAGATCCGGAGACCTCGAGCTGAGCGCACTCGGCGTAGAACTGAGGAGTCTTCGCCTGGTGAAGAGCGAGAAGCTCGTGTCGGATGAGATAGTTGCCAGGGGCAAGCGAAGAGGGGATGGTGCTCTCCCAGTAGAGGTTCTTGAGAACCTTTGCGGTGCCCCAGTTGCGTCCGGAGAGAGGAGGAGCAGTCATACCCTCCTCGTCGATCTTGAACCATTTCTTGCCAGAGCCGTCGCAGGACTTGAAGTCGCCAGCACACTTGTACATCCAGACCATGACTGGACCTTGCTCATGAGTCCACTGCTTCCAGTTGGCACGAACCTTTCCGCCAGCCTTTACGGGGGCAGAGAGGTCGGCAGAGGTACCACCGTTGCACATGACCTTCCTGTCGGTGACAGTCATGGTTGGGTTGTAGTCGGGCCATTGACGCTGAATGGTCTTTGGCGATGTAGCGGGAGCGAAGCCCTCATATCTATCAGGGTGAGAACAGGCCGGAATTCATTGATTCAGTGTGACTTACCCTGGATAGCTCTTCCCGTCGATAACGTAGGACGTTACGGCACCGTGAGCGGCAGCCTGGGCAGAGAGCAAAGCAACGGCTGCGATGGCACTGGAGAACAACATCTTGACTGTATGGACTAGGCTTTGAAGACACTCGTAAGGACCACAAGTCAACGCCTGCAACCATCATCTTATATACAGAACTGACAGTGCTCACAAGACCATGGCCAATATCCTCGATACTACTTGCCCCCGCCTTTTTTTCTCAACGTTGCATGGCCACGATGAGCCGCAAATGCAACTTCCCCAGATAAAATGCAAAGTGGTCGGAGATTAAAAAGTATTATATGAAAATGAAATTGCCGGCCCGACGTGCCCTGATTGGGTATTATACATGATAATGGGCAAGGCGATTCGCTACTATACCGGCTGTTATACAACCGAGCGATTCGGGCAACGATGGACGCACCCCAGACTATTAATCTCCAGGATAAGATGTCCATGCGGTATGACCGAATCCTTCATACCACGAAATATAGGAATATGAGGTGTTTGCTAAGCAAGAGATTCTGGAAGTACCGACCGTCTCGCCCAACAATCTTGGTTGCGATGCTCGTCACCATCTCGATCGCAAGGACCGATGACCCGGTTGGGCGAATGTTTTAACCTTGGGTACCGACGGATGAGGCGTTTATGGCACTGTGGCTCATCCAAGGAGATTGATCAATGCTGTTTGAAACTTCGCAGATCCTGTCTCGAATGAAGTGGAAGACTGGGACTCTATTGGCAGAGGTGCTCGGATGCTTTGAATGGTTCTTGTGGCAGGCTGGGTGTGAGGGTTTTTGAGCAGTGGAATACCGAATCTTAACACTCCCTTCATTGCACTTGATCAGAAACCTTCAGCGCGCTCGGAGTACTGTTAAAATCATGTATCCTCATAGTATGGAATCGTATTATTTCAACGAACATACATACAAGAGGTCTTCACTGAATGGAGGCGACTTGTAGGCAGTTAGCTACCGTTGAGACTAGCTGTTCAAGACAGTTCACAAGGAAGAGATTAGGTAGCTTGGATTCCTAAACAATTCCGTCTAGTCTATTTAGTGTCAATTGATGTTATTTGTGCAAGTACTTGTGAGAGGAAGCGCTGTCTATGAGAACGAGTACCATGAGGCTGTGAATTCTAACCAATCAGATGAACTCGAAAACTTGGCGCATCCAAACCCGAAGAGGCTAGCCCACACTCAACACGCGAGCCGCAAAATTGAGACCTCCACTTTGCGACCAGAACTTAGATCGACCACGACTCAATAAATTTCTCACCACACTCCCACACACTCGACGCAGGATATCCACCTCTTTGCGTGTTAACATACCACAAAAATCACAATGGCCGGACCTGTACGTACATCGCTTTGCTGTCCGCTGGGATGAGCAATGGCTCCTGGCATAGAACAGTAGGCTAAGTACCCATTATAGCAGAGAACCTCCGCCGCTGCCGGCAAGAAGAACCAGAAGGTGACCAAGAAGGTATGCAAAATCCAGAATTGAATCCTGTAAGCTACGCTCTTGCTAATGCCTTCTCCAGTTCATCATCAACGCCTCCCAGCCTGTCAACGACAAGATCTTCGATCTCCAGGCTTTCGAGAAGTTCCTCCACGACCGCATCAAGGTTGAGGGCCGCACCGGCAACCTCGGCGACACCGTCACCATCAGCCAGATCGGTGATGGCAAGATCGAGGTCATCGCCCACCAGGAGTTCTCCGGCCGCTACCTCAAGTACCTCACCAAGAAGTTCTTGAAGAAGCAGCAGCTCCGTGACTGGCTCCGCGTCGTCTCCACCTCCAAGGGTGTCTACGAGCTCCGCTTCTTCAACGTCGTTAACGACGAGGCTGATGAGGATGACGAGTAAATGTTTGCTTTGGGATAATAGGCGAATATGACTGGCTTGTCGGACTTGGTATACCCCTACAAAAATGGGAGTGTTTCGGTGGGATGAGGGTATATAGAGCAATCTAAGAGTGCCATGTTCCCTCACAACTTTGTCTTTGAAGATGCATGCATGATGTGACAACATTGTGTTCCTCTGTCCGTGAGACAGCGTGTCATGTCTTCGTCTCTGTCGATGCATATCTACTGGCAGCATTTCTCACATAAAAGAATCCACATTGTGTAATGCCAGTTGCTGGCTATTTAGTACAAGACTTTAACACTTCTATATACTAACTGTCCGCCTCTACAGTGTTCGGAGATTACGAGTACGAAAACAGTTATGTGTATAATGCTTCAAACTGTCAACGTTCATTGTCAAAAACCAATCTACTCTCCATCACTCCCACTTCTTCTGCAGAGTATTCGCCTCCATCTGCTTATCAAACCCTGGAATATGAGTAGTATGGCACCAAGGCTTCATCCCCTCCTCCCTCCTCACCGTCCCCGCAAACCATTCACACCACCTCAGTCTCGGAAACGCCGTATTAACCTCATCCTTCGTCCTCTCATGCACCACCTCCCCAAACCCCTCCACCCCCTCATACACCCCAACATTATCGTACAGAGTCGCCAACTGTATCAACTGCCCCAGGAACGTGATCTGCCCGTCGACGCCCATGTCCTCGTGGCGGATGATGGCCTCGGCGACGGCTTCCGCCTGGTCGGTCGTGGCGCCGAGGATCTTGAGCACTTCGAGCGCTTTGATGCCGCCGTAGATGTCGAAGGACATGCGGGTGGTGCTGAAGTATGCTTCGGCGGTGCCGATGTCGTGGAGGAGGCAGGTGAGGGCCCAGGTTGTTAGGGAGAGGTCGGCGGCGTGGGTTGGGAGGATCTGAGTTGCTATTGCGCGGCCTGGGGGAGGTTGAATGTGTCAGTTGATGGATAGTCTATATGGGTAGGGCTTGGGATGTTGGGTATGTGGTTCACGCACCCCAGTAGAACACTCGCATGGAGTGGTTGAAGGCTTCGGGGGAGAGCCGCTTCCTAACGAATTGCTGTGCCTCTGCCACGAGAGGATCATCGGATGGGAACCCTGCATCTTTGATTGAAAGAGGAGAGGGTGCGTCGAGGGGTCCTAGGGCCTCGAAGATCTGCTTCCCGCTGACAGAGACGGCGGTCCAACCGTTGGCTTTGACTTCGTCGGCAGACATGGGTGCGGTGGACTTGGGGGGTGTTCGATGAAGAGGTTGATGGAGACTGAAGATAGTATAGTACTATACTGAATCTGGTGGAATGTGAATTGATTCTGAGGTGTTTGGTCAGTTTCTCTGCTGGCGTTGTGCCATTATATATATATTCGACCTGCCTTTGCCTCCAGTCCACGGCTTCATTTAAAACTCCGAAAACCCTACCTCACCACGGAAAACACTTCCAAACCTACGTAATCCCACCGAGAAGATCCATCCGATCGCTTGAATCACGTCGAAGCTGGCGCATGGAAACGTTCCATTTGCAATGGAATATAAGTCTAGATTACCCAGACAGGACTAGCGCAGGGTTGTAGTTTTTTGCGCACGCCTTCTTGTCGAAGATTTCCTATTTGGGACTGCTGGTCAGAATGACATGCACTCATTGGTCCTCGATACGGCGCTGACTCGGCTTAGCGTCCCAGGAAAGAGAGCGGAAGTGTGAATGACATGCTGGATGGAACGACGTCTTATCATCATTATCAATGTCCCTTTTTGCTTGATTTCTAAGTTCTTGACATATGGTTTCCTGCATCTAGTTGAGCCCTTTGAGGTAGCATCGCTCAAGTTCAATTCTTCCAATGGACAACACCACAATTCCTACTAACGACCCTGTTTACCAATATAAACAGTTGGCACAATTAACACAACATATGCTTTCAAGTAGCCCCTCAAATCCATCAACATATCAAGTTACCCACCAAAAACGTCACAACCCGCCCGACAATCAGCCAACTGCACCCTGAATCCAGTACGAATAACTGGATCCTCAGTTATGCTAGCAGCAAGGCATCAATCCAAACCATTTACCATACTTCGCATACCCCCTAATAACGCCACTGACACCTTTTCTCCATGATGAGCTTGGGAAACGTCTCGAACCGGACAATTGCCCTCATCGCAAATATCTGTTTCTTCTCGCCTTCAGGATTATTTTTGGTATCAATATAGTAGGTGATGAACGGACAAGATCAAGTGTTGCTTTTATTCAATATGTTCGAGACTGATATGTGTTCACATAGAATGTCTCATGAAGGATTTACTGGTCACCGATGTACTAATCGTTAGTAACATAATAATGTACTTTCATATTATCATTGAATAATACCAAGTTGAACCCATTCAACTGTAGCAAGTACACACTCTTGTAAACACCTCACATGGGCACCGTCGCCTCATACGATGGAACGACGAGGTAGTGCCTCGACGTATTTGTGTTTTATCTGTTTCCCCTCTGTGGGTTCTACACAAATCGAGGGATAGCAATGCGAGATATGTCGACATCTTGACGCTCTCCAAAAGCAATGACCCTTCACTATAGTTCCAGTGCAGGCTTTGCCGAAGTCCTGGGGATACATGGAAAATAGATACATCCTAAAGAAGACTGCCAGTGCGTGCAGATTCTTGTCTGCTCTGGTAGTGTTTTATGTTCTGGTCTATGAGATGCTTCAGACCTCTTCGCTGCTTTATAGATATTTGAAATCTTGTCCTACAGATATTTCTGCTTGAAGCAAATAAAAGAACGATGACAGATGTGCTGAAGTGAAGACTGGAAGCGTTGATAGCCGTCTCTTGGTGAATTGGAGCAACCAAAACGACTATTCAGACGTCTGCGTACCTGTGTAATCAATGTCCAGCCATGCTGATACCACAATGTCCTTGTTCCTCCAGGTAAATACATTGCATAGGATTTCTACAGCTCGAATTCTTGTAAACCACATCTTTACCCTTGTAAAGAAGCGATTTTCGATCATAACTTGTATGCGAACGAAAACCTTTTAAGATATCATGTCCTTTATGTCACGATAATCCCAATATCTCTCCCAAGTGTAAGGATCTGCCAAATACAGTGTCAAATATGCAGAACTTCCTCTGCACCATGGTGGTCGTTACAACTGTCACCGCCACTACGTGACAAAACTGTACAAACCATTTAAATACAACCACCACCACATGGAAACCTTTTTATCTCTACTCATTCCAACGAATACTGCTATATGCTCCCTACCAGTGAAACCTCAACACCGCCCCATCAACCCGACCTCATCTTCCCTTTCGATCTCTTCCCCTGCTTCTACCCGCCCCATTCACACCACCCTTCTTGCACTCAATTCCCACAAAAAACCACATGAAGACCACATAAAAAAAGACAAAACCATCACATCCTCCCCAGCGTCAAGGGCGTGAACGGCGTCAACAGCGTGTATAGCGTGTACAGCGTCAATGCCATGAAAAAAAAAACCTCTGCACACCTGCGACAAGCATTTTCACTTTTCAGGAATAGAGGCTTGTATAGTCGCCTTGTTTATTGTGAATCAGATTTACATGTGACTAGTACGGTGTGAACGCTGATACGTGTGTGGTTTAATTGCTAACGAGGATGGCGATGTCGATGGCAGACTCACGCCACACACAGTGACAAACCCCTCCAACAACCCCCCCCCTCCCATCCTCTGTTCAAGGTGACAGCGTGAGGAGTAGTCGTGCACATGGCATCATCTCATCACATCAAACTCACAACTCTCCAAAGGAGCCTGCCTACATACCCAACATCGATCCTCCATGATCACTTCCTCACCCCGTTCGCAGCACAACAATACCCACCTAGGTGCCTGGAAGTGGACCGCATGTACGTCACAAACCCGCAGGGAAGATCGCAGGGATCTACGAGGAAGAGAAAAATGGATATTGTATGGGGGGTTGTTTCATGTTGGCTGGTGGTGTCATTTGCTCTACATCACGTTCTCTCGACGTTTGCGCAAGCTTATATGGCGAGGTGATGGATATGTGTAGTATATTAGTACGTATGATGTACTCACAACCACCAACACCCCCCAATTCAAGGGTCCAGAAATGTTATCAGATCCCACCATCACCACCATCCATCTCTCCCATCAAAATCTCAAGCATACACTAACCTAAGGAATTGCCATGTGCGAAGGGATAGTTAGGGATGAGGAGGAGAGTATGAGGGGGGCGAAAGAACAGCGATGGAAGGCGCACTAGAAGGATTTTTTGCTTGCTTGCTTGCTTGCTTGCTTGCCTTGTCTTAGTTTCCGCTCGGGATCTACGGACGGCGTTGCGTGCGTGGGTTGGGACACTTTTTTTTCGTTATGGTGTTTTTTTCGGGGTCTATGTCGTGTGGAGGCGTACAGTAGGTAGGTAATAGTAGGTAGGGTGGGTTTAAGGAGGGAATAGGTAAGTAGCGGTGTCGGGTAGTGACTGATTAGTTGTCGTTATTCAGGCGTAGTAATTTTTTTCTTGTTTAGGGTTTACTATTTGTGGTGTTTTACGAACACACGAAGAGACATCGTGAGTATGGAAAGGAGAGAGCACGAGAAAAAAAAAGATGATCACGGTCGGGGGAGAAATTACTTAGTTTAGCTGCGAGCGATGCAATTGTATGACCGCATGTGGCTTAGGTCGACTAGACTACCCATTTGGGTACCCGTAAATGGTGCGTCTAGTGTCGATTGGCGAGAGAAAAACTGTGGCAGCAGCAAACGTGGCGAGAGCCCTGGATCCTGGCAAGCGCAGTTCTCGTAAGATTTTTCTTTTTCGGTGGTTTGGTGGCATCATTGGAGTCATACTTGGAGTACTCTTACTTGGAGATCCTAACGGATACACGTGGTGGACAGGGCGGAATAGAGGGAGTTGATGTCTGTCGGAGTAGATTCGGAGTGATGGTGCGATCAAAGTTCACGGCATGTGTTTGCTTCGCGGGCATCTCCGACGGCATGTATACGGCGGCCAATGTGCCGAAGGAGGTACGGTGTGGTGCTCCGCAGGTACGCGCAGGCACTCACTTGACCCCTTAGACTGTATGAACATGTTCAATATATGTCCACTACTATGCTGTAGGCGAGGAGCATTATTGACGATACTCGGGAGGTGGTCCGTTGGGACAAGCACGATGGAGTCGGAATTGAAAAAGATCGGAAAAACGGGGCCAGCCGCGCAACGCATGGACTGGCAGAATGGTCTGGAGCCGCAACCAAGTGGATTCTCTTACTGTGATGAACGATCAACGGCGGGCCAGCCAGCCTGACCTGCCACTATAAACGGTTACAGCTACAGTACACCGTAAGTATTATCCGAATGGGGAGCCATCTCGGGAGCCCATCTGGTCTGGCGAGGCAGGTAAGGCAGGGCGAGGCAAGGCATTCCCAGGGTTTCGAGACTCGAGCAAGAGCAGACAATGCCTTCCCGCAGCGAGCGTCTCAAGGGTGGAGAATGGAAGGTTGAGTCAGGCCACGAGCCGTAACTATTGGCCAGCGATGGTGAACAAACCCCTTCGAGAAAATCCTGAAGAAGAAGACAGGCTTTTTTTCTTTCCCACTTGGGCGTTTATGTGTATTGTGTCGGCCTGTTTCCTTTTCCACTTTGGTGCTTTGGGGGTCGGTCCGGTCTGGCTGGCTGATGAAGACATTCCAATCCACAATTTTACATAAAAGGATGGGCCTTGGCGTGATCGAATGGTCAATGGTGGTGATGCAACGACATGCGTGGTTTGTGTGCTGGACGTGAGCTCCTCCAGGTGCTCACGTCTTACTCGTACGTGTACTCCGTAATGCTGGCTGCACATAATAATTATCATGATTACAACATTCTTGCATGCACAAAAGTAGGCATTGCTAGCATAACTAGCCGTCAATGGTTCCCGCCAGGGATTCAATGGTTATTGGCGGGCGTTTGGGCGCAAATGCTCAGGACAGTCACTATTGATATTTGTCCTTCCCTGGCGCCGCCGTAATTATTGGACCAAAGGAGGAAGGGCGAAAGGTGAAGGGAACAAAGGGACAAAAGGGAGGACAGGATGGAGCGCGGTAAGGTGTGGTGGCATTGCTGGCGGAAATACGGAAATGCTAGATCTCAATGCTGTGACCCCTGGGGCCGTGTTTGGAGAGGGCGAGCGGGCAGGGCGGGCAGCCGAGAGCATGTGGTTGTGGTGGTGTCGCCATTTCGAGGCCGCAGAACGCCAATTTGTGGGGATCGTCAACAGCAACAATGATTGCGATGAGGGGAGAGATCAGGAGGTACAGCTGCAGTCGCAACAACGCATGGCACGAGACGCCTCCTGTGCCTCACATCTGCGGGTCTAGGTTGTGTTGGAGAGCAGCTATTGACTATTGCATGCTTGCCGGCGGGCCATCCGAGCACCCCAGAGTCTTGTCGTGGTTCTATTTGCAGGCCGGCAGACCACAATGGGCGCTTGTTGACGACGACATGTGCTTGTAGTCAGAGGTATTAGTTGCAACATGTAAACTGTAGCAGCAGAAGAGCCGCGAACATCACGGGTAGTGGTCGTAGCTCCAATTAGCGAAGCTGACCACAGCACGGAGTTGGAGTTGGAGTTGGAGCTGGTTGATCACCATGATGGTTCTCCAGCTCGGTCGCCGGGAAATGAGTGTGGTGTGCACACTGCATTGTTATTGCCATGTGCTGTGGTAATTGTAGGTGTAATTGCAATTGCATACAAACAATAGTGACATGGATGATCTGGCTCTGGTGATCACTGTGCTGAGTACCATAGTGCATCGGGTGTTGCAGCAGTGGAGGCCAGGAAGGATACATAGTGTATAAAGTGGGGAATTGCTAAAAAATGGGAATGCAAAGTTGGTGGACCATGGGTTCGGCCAGGCCTGGAGTGGATATGCCGTTGGAATCCTGCAATTCCTGCTGAAAATGTGAAGGATGGCACTGACTGAGATGACAGCACGGTGACGATCTGGATGGAGCAATTGTATGATTGTATGATGCGTCCTTGTCGTATTCCATGTACTGTCCCGTAGTGAGTGACTTGGCAGGCAGACGGAAAGCACGCAAAATATGGGGTACCGCTGGGCGGAAAGGTACATAGAGTACGGAGTAACTACAGTACCTGCCAGTCAATACAGTTCAGCGGTGAATAACAACATTGTGTAAACAGAGGAGGCACGGGACCAGCTGACTGAGGGGGATGGAAGCAGCTGACTACCTAGAAGGGCCGGAGCAAGCACGTTGCTCTGGAAGCTTGTCGGTGAATAGGCTGACTGGATGAGTAGAAGCCGATGAATGAGAATGATGAATGAGAGTAGTGAAAGCGAGTGAATGGAGTCCGTGTTTGTGTGACACTCACGAGGGCCCCGAATTCTGCAAGCCACAGTGATCTATCCCATACCGGATGTGGGTTAGCGCTGAAAATTATAAAGCTTGGCCATTGATCGCATCACTGGCCGAGTTGCCTACGCCTTTTTCTCGCCTTCACGGGGAGGGAGGACCAGGACCAGATCCACGATGTTGTATTACTCGTAACAAACCATTATTGCGACACGCCAGGAACAGGCACTCGAGTTTTCCATTGGGGCACACTTTGACCATGTTCCATCCACTCATGGAATTTCCATGACCAATTCTTCACCCCACTCCCATCGAGTCCCATCCTTTTTTCACCAAAACCCCTGGTCTGTCGCAATACGGCTTCACCTACTACTCATCCTAACTATTGCTTGTACTACACGTACTGTGTCTTCACTCCCTGAATTATAAAACCATCTCGTGCCCACCCTACCAACAAAAGACCCTTCTTTCTCCTCCTTTGATCACGTATACTTTGTTTCCCCGGAATATGTTCTTGTCCCAGCATTTAATCCATCAGTTGAACCAGCACAAGATCAATTCATAGCAAGCCAGTCACGTCACATCACCACACTACATTTCTATCCACACCTACATCCACTACATCATACCACAGCAACGTCCAGCGTCAAGGATTCAGATCAGATCAGATCAACCCAGCTCAAAAATATCCATTACCGCCACTCCGACTCCGATCCACAAATATCCGTCGTACTCAACTGTAGTAGTGCTCGTAATAGTACACTCAACCATCCAACCCCGCCGAATTCCGCCATAACGCCATACCACCTGGTTACTCGTACCGTACACGTACAGTAATAGGCCGTCCGTCCATAAAGAGTGTTTTTTTTTTTGTTTGACTCGATCTTCTTTCTCTTGAGTCTGCTTAGATCATTACTCTATATCCACGTCTCCCCCCTCCAATTGGCCATTGGCTCCCCAACGAACCGAAAGGAAAAGGCCCTGTTTGCAGCCTGCTTTTTTCCCCGGACTATTCTAGCCTACCAACCAACCAACCAACCAATCAACCCTCGACTCTTCTCTCCAACGGACAAATACATACTACACATCAAAAGCATCACGACACCCCATTAACCCTTTCCACCATTTACGAGTACTGCACCATTACCCATTGCCCATTACCCACAGCTCACTCGTCATCCCGTCATACTACTGAGCTACTCCTCACCATCCAACGTCACAAGGACAGGGCACATACCCATACCCCTTCTTGGTTTTTTTTTCAAACTCGCCTATATTATCATTCTCCATTCCCGCAAAAGGGCGCGCGCCCACTACCCAAGCCAACAACCATTTCAATTTCATACTTGAATTATTAGTATTTATCGAAATCGAACTGAACTAGCTCCTGCGCCATGCCCGGCCGTCTGCTCTCGCTCGTTAGAGCCGCCCCCTCCTCCTCCAAGTTCGACACCTTCAAATCCCACCACAATTCCTCCTCCAACTCCACATCATCGTCCTCTCCATCCCAGGCCAAGGCCCCTTCCACCGGTCTCCTCCCCCCATACTCGGTAGAAGACCCTTCCACCACACAACGCCCATCCGCCAACCGCACAAAATCAAACGAGTCAATAGTCATGGATGCATTCAAACGCCATAGCCTCGGTGTCCGTCACCACTCGGACAAGAAGCATCCCAAATCGCCAAAGGTGGAACCCCAGAAGGCTGCCAAATTGAGCATGGTCGTCGAGTCCCCACCAGTCATGTTCTTCAACTCCCCTTCCACCTCCACCGGCGCCATCATCTCCGGCCAGCTCATGTTGGACGTCACCGAGCCTCACATTTCCCTCGACAAGTTCGAAATGCGCCTGTTGGCCATCTGCAGCACCAAGAAGCCCGTTTCCCAGCACTGCGCCGACTGCACCAAGCAGACCACCGAGATCCACAAGTGGGAGTTCCTCACCCACCCAACGTCGTTGCGCCATGGTGTGCATCAACGCCCTTTCAGCCACCTGCTCCCCGGTCACCTACCTGCCACCACCCACGGCAACATGGCCTCTCTCGACTACGTCCTCTCCGCCGTCGCGACGACCTCCAATGGCGACAAGATCACCCTCCAACGTGACATGCCCATCATGCGCGCCATCGTCCCCGGCCCCGACAAGAACTCCATTCGCATCTTCCCCCCGACCAACTTGACCGCCGCCGTCACCCTCCCGCCAGTGATCCACCCCATCGGCGACTTCCCCGTCGAGATGCGCCTGTCCGGCATCGTCGTCAACAAGGACGATTCGCAGACCCGATGGAAGCTGCGCAAGCTCAACTGGCGCATCGAGGAAACCCAAAAGTTCATCGCACCCGCCTGCGCAAAGCACGCCAACAAGATCGGCGGCGAGGGCAAGGGCATCCAGCACGAGGACAGCCACGTCATTGCGAGCGAGGAGGTCAAGACGGGCTGGAAGACCGACTTTGAGAACGGCAACATCGACGTCGAGTTCCGCGCCGCGCCCAACAACGCCCAGAGGCCCCTGTGCGACATGACCAGCCCCAACGGCATGGAGGTCAAGCACAACCTCATCATCGAGATGGTCGTCGCCGAGGAGTGGGCGCCGCTGAAGAAGCTCAGCCAGGCGACGCCGACCGGCGCCGCTCGCGTCCTGCGCACCCAGTTCCACCTCATCATGACCGAGCGCGCCGGCATGGGAATCTCCTGGGACGAGGAGCAGCCCCCTCTTTACGACGACGTGCCCGCCTCGCCTCCTACCTACCAGAACGTCACCATCGCCGACTACGACGGCTCCAGCCTTTCCGACGAGGAGCAATTGCACTTGTAGTCTGAATTCCCACAGTTCGAAACAAACCAAACCATCACGGCCGAAAAAACAAACTACCATCACGATTTCCCTTTTTCTCGAAAAAAAAAATGTTTATAGGTGCTGAAACAATTGGAATGGCGATTCCATTGATTCTCGGCTGTGAAGGATATACCCCCAATCAACATCATTATTAGTATCAGTACCGCCCTTTTTTCCGCGTACTTACATACCCCATCATCGAGCTTGCGTGCCTTTATTACACCGCTTCGCTCGCACATTAATACCTCATTTCAACGACTAGCGCGGCATCGTCTTTCCCAAGACCTTGCTCTTGCATTTTACTTTAACGATTACTACGAATTCAATGTACATACCTTTCCTATTCCACCCTTCATCCCCACCTCAACTCCACACAAATCATTTGCAAAGGCGTTTTCTCATTGGCGAACCATCATATTTCCCCCTTATTCCTTTGCTCAAAGAGTCGAGCCCTCTACAAAAAATGGAATGGCGCTCCTCATATTCATATCTTTTTCTTGCATCATCATCATCATCATCATCATCATCATCATCAGTAACGCACGGCCTTCAGAAAGAGTCGTGCGTGGTATCAAAAGTTCTCTGCTAGTAAAACAACACAAACTTAATACCATGGACAGGCACTCTTGCGCCTGATCCTTCACATCACAAAACTACCATAAATGAATGAACTATGTGTATTACTGATGTGATGCTTGACGACAGTGATGTTATGATTTGACGCTCATGAGGGGGCAATGCACAAGGACAGGGACTACTGCGAGGTCTTTGACTCATAAGGTGATCGGCAACGTACGTTGAACTCTACATGCCTACATGATTGACCTTGCAGTGCTGTAGTCTAGGTATGCATTCCCCGCTTGATTGACATTTACATGTTAGTTCGCCAAGGCCCCCCGGAAAAAGGGAAAGGGAATGGGGATGGTGGGTTCGGATGTCTAGCCGAAGATAAGGAGGGAGTCATATGATGGAGTGAGGTGGTCGGAGTGGTGTATGCATGGGTCGGAGTGCGTTTGTATCGGAGTTGGATTGTTATTGTTGTTTATTGGCTTGATGGATCATGGAGGGGGGAGGGTTATACGGAAAAAGGAAGTGTGACATGTTCTTGGTAGCAAATGTAAACAATTGTCGAACAATCACTTGTGAGATTTAACGTATGATTATGGAATATGTTATCTTTGTATTATTATCGTAAGTAGAGAAAATGCGGCGCTCGCTATGTGATGATGCCGGCTTATGATGTTATGCTCAAGAGGTATATATCCCAAACTCCAAACCCATTCCCCATTTTCCGTGTCCAAATATCAAACTCCAACCTCATCTATCGCCTGTCCCTCTAATACGTCTAAAGGGTTCGTAATCTTCTAATCACACCCACACTCCACCTTCTCATAGCACCTCCCACAAAGCACCTCCCTCCTCCCCTCCCACTCCATCTCCTCCTCCTCTCCCCCACACCTACACTCCTCCCCCTCCCTCCTCATCATCGACCTCTCCAACGCCCTCGCAACCCCCTCATCCACACTCCCCCCGACCCTCGCCAACCCCACGCCCCTCACCCCCGTGAACAGCCTCAGCACCGCGAAATCGCACGCCTCGAACTGCGCCTGCCACACCCTGATCTCCAGGTACTCGGCGCCCGAAAAGGCAGCCGTGACCTTCTCCTTCGTGAACCGCGGGTCCGTGTCAAGCCGCAGGCTGATCTGCCATCTGTTGATCAGGCCCGAGACGCGGGAGTAGAGCACGGGGCGGGACGGGGAGGCGAGGTGCGGGAGGGTGTTGAGGAGGCTGGGGTGCGCGTGGAAGGTGTTGTGGGCGTAGAGGAGGCCGAGGGCTTCGGCGTGGATGCGGCGGCAGGTGGAGAGGATGGCGGGGGAGAGGTGGATGTTGGGCGTGCTGGGTTGGTTGAAGCCGCGGACGGAGAGGTCGTCGGCGGCGGTGTGCTGCTTTGAGGGGTGGGTGATGGCGAAGGGGGAGGGGGTGTCGGGGCAGAGGAGGGCTTTGTAGATTTCGTTGCGGAGTTCGGCCGGGAGGCGGAAGAAGAGTGAGGATTCTTGGGAAGAGGTCATGGGAAGTTGGGTTTTGGGTGTTGGTGGTTTGGTCCGTGGGGATACGGGCTTGCGTTCGCCATTAAGTGAAGGGCCCCTGGGTCTTCTTGAGGGTGCTGCAGGAGGTATTGTTGGTGCGACGGTGCGTAGTTGGATTGTGGGATTCGCACGGTGAGGCGTGGGCAGTTGGTACGGTGATGACGTGTGTACCATGGGGGATTGGTAGAACTGGATGCATGTTGCTGTTGCCATGATTGTTCCGACTCTTCTTCTTTGAGCTGGAGTAGACGGGTCTTCTTTTCGATGCAGAGGATTCCGCTTTTGAGATGTGCTTGAGGGTCCGGGAGATGTGATCCGAATTCGGTATTCTTTCTGGATTCGAGATGGATTGGGCGATGTGATGATGTTAACGGACTAGTAGCTGGTGTTGACTCGAGCGATACTGATGGTGTTGAGTCGGTCGAGCTGCTGTTTACTGATAGTGATGGAAATGCCGGCCGGATGAATATAGGCGATATCGAAGCCAATGATATGGGCATAGGTACTCCTTATATATATGGTTGGCACCGTTGATATATCAAAGGATAAGTTGCTGTTGCTGAGAGGTCGGTCCGAATGTCCAGAGTAGTGGTGTTTATGTGCATGTGTATGTTGATGACTGTGATGGCACCGGAGGTACGTCCCTTGATTCCTTCTTATACTTCTTTTACTGAATGACACAACATGCCATTAAGCTTCTCGATCCGTCCGAAAAGGTCGACCAAGTTGTTGAATGACTTTCACGCAACGTTACCCTGCCTTCTAACCAGTGATGGATGTCGATGCGGCCCGTGCACGATAAGGACAAGGTTCTAGTTCGACGTCGCGTCACGACACAACGCCATTCATCACTCCACCAAATCCCACTGTGCAAGGAAATGGGAAAAGGAGCCTCCCTTGCGGCTGAGAGGCTTGCATGTTGCAGCGGATGGTATCCGAAGATCTGCGCCATCGTGAAGGAAGCCGCTGAGCCTCGAAAAGCTTGGTGACTATGCCGGAGGTTAATATGTGTCTACAGATTGCTGGTAGACTTAGAAAACCGTCACACCTTCATCCTATGAGGATTGCCATAAGGACTCTACAGCATCGTCAACGTGCGAAAAGAATGCCCAAACAATCACCTCATGATTCTCAATCATTCGTCGATAACTTCAATACCACCTGAAGTTTTCTTATCACAGTTCACCGCCCCTCCGTATCATTCCCAACAGATCGAAATCATTGATGTGGTTGCTCCAGTATGGGCTGACTGTTACCCACGCAATCAGGCCTCAAAAGCCCGTCAGAGCTCAAAACAGGAAATCCAGAAACAGGAAAACACTCGGAGATTTTTTTCGACCAGGAATTTTTTTTTCTGAGTATTCGGCCTGGATCCAAGCACTGTTACTGATGATGATGTGGCCCACCGCTGTCACCGATTAAATGTCACGCCAGCTGATATTTATTCTTAGCCCGGATCCTTCCGACCTCCTACAACCTCCGATGGCATGGAACGCAAAGTCCGATAATTGTCCTGGCTACACCAGTTAACCTGGTTACAGGAGACTGTGCTCCGTTCGGATTTCTGATTCGCTGGAAATCATAATATTGCTTCCTTGCTATCCGAATGTAGTGTATTGATATCGCTTGGCCTTAGTCACCGTTGCTCTTCCGATTTCAAGGCGTGCTTTCTGACGCCATCTTAAACTTGGATTATTTCTCCCATGCAAACACAAGAATTATTCGCCATGGCCAATATCCTGGTTGACGTTTGTGCGAGGCAATACTTGCGACAGCTATAGTTGACAGAAGTTACTTCTCGCCATACTCTGGATGATGAAGGGAATGGATAGGTGGTAGGATCATGCCAACGGCATTTCACAATTCCAAAACCTTGCGTTCAAATGGTATTGCTTTGTTCGCGAGGATAACAGTCATGCAGCCTTGATTTCCGTCTGGTTGTTAGCAGTCTCTGTTTCTATCGGAGCATTGTATTGTGCTTGGCGACGGCTGCGGCACGCCTTCCTCCCCTTCTGCCGTGCCATTGTCTTTGCTTTTAATGTCTCCTTGCTATTGCTTTCTTGTCCAACTTCAGCAATAGCAACATCGACTCCTCTTCGCGACAGCGCTCGAATACCTGCCAGAACTCTTTTGATCATCGAGCGATCATTCGTACTTGTCACTCTCTCTAGACTCTCAGGGCCGTGATCGCGATGAAAATTAACCATTTCGACGACCGGCGATGAGCCACAGAGCACTACAACCTTTCCGACCCTAAGGGTCGCAGTACACCGTCGTTTGATTGTACCTCGCGCGAGCCCCATCGCATGTAGAATTGCGAACATGTGAGCTCTTTTTAGTGTCTTGACATTCTCGGCTGAGAACTGGCTACGCTTCACGCTGTACTTGCGCTTCTCCATTGGTATGAGGTTATTCCTAGCTGCGCCTGTTGATGCGCGTTGGACTATACCAATGCCAATGCCTTGACAATGGACAAAGTCGACCGCTGTATGTAGGACCAGAGCGAGTTGGGGAGCTACTGGTTCGGTATGGTAGAGGTGAGACATCTCGAATGATGACGTGCAACACTGCAGGATTTAGTTGAAAACATACGATGGCTTTAGAGGTAGTGTACGAAAGGCTTGTTCAGAACGTTGTTAGAGGGCGTTATAGATCAAGCTTCATGGGTTTCAACAATTTTTATATTCAGGTACCGAATAGGAGGGTCATTGGTCCCGAGACCTTAGCGCAGTCGCAATCCGTGGTTAACGTGCAGTCCCGAAGAATCTCGCTCGAGAAGTGACGATATTCCCATTGTCGACCCCATGATCACAGTCCTGAGCCCATACTATAGGGCTATAAGTTACTTTATAAAAGTACAAAGACAAGGGAGAAGCAGTTGTCCGGCAATAGTCGGCAGGTACGCCTTTGCAGAAGAGAATCTTTTCGATGTAGTTACAAATCTGATGTTCTTATTTAGACGATTGAATACATAGTCCAAACAATGTAATGGTAGTCATGCGAAGTTCTACTCGTTGATCTAACGGAGAAATTTTGTTCGTATTTGCGGTGCAGTACGTACGGTAAGAATAGTGCAGTGGGCACGTGACCCAGGGTGAATGCTAGTAAAGGTCCTACATTGACAGCCAATGTTGGTCTGGGATGCACTTACATCAACTCTAAGCCCTATCTGGGAATAAACTTTCCAAAATCTGGAACTCCATCTTGTCTGTACCTATATACCGATTCTAGGCCGCACTCCAGAGGCTTCACCTCCCTAGAAGCATGTCCACACATCGCACGTGAACACTGATAGCGGACGCCTCCGTCATGCCCAGCTCCTTCTGATACTTCCTGAAAGTACTGCACCCTTTGAAATATGTCAGACCTCCATCCTCGGTCTTCATCGTACGAATCATACGCTAACTCGATGCACTCGAGATGCCTCACTGCAAGTATAAGGTCATGTATTCCATGTCGACCCTGCAACGACGTCCACGTTGTCAGTAGATACGAACTTTGTAGACAATATGGCTTTTATCCTGCCCAACCATAGCTTGCCTGTTGACCGCAATTCTGCACCAATATCCACGTAGTATCCACGTGAACCAGCTCCAATACACCCTCAGCCTTGCGACATGGCAGCTCGTTGACTGACCAATCTCGGACCAGTCGTTTGCTACATTATTATAGATAATGCAGCTCGACCCCTCATCTATAGCCTGCTCAGCTTTCCCCACCTCCCGCCCCCCACTTTTACAACTGTGGGTTGGATGCTATCAAACGTTTTGACTATCCGGAATTCCTCCATCTCTTAGTGCGGTAGCCGCTATTTGTGACTTCCATTTCCATGACCTTGGAACTCACCAACATGTGTTCCGTCACACGCCTTCTACACCGTCAATCGAACGGCTCTCTCAGCCTAGTTGCGCTCCGCAAGAATGCCAACGTTCCTGACTACGCAATTGTTTCCCATACCTGGGGTCCAGAGGACGATGAAGTATCCTTCGGGGATATGAAGATGAAGAAGAAGAATAACGACTTCACCAAAAAACCTGGTTACCAGAAGCTTCAATTTTGTGCAACCCAAGCCGCATTAGATGGGTTGGAGTATTTCTGGATGGACACATGTTGCATCAACAAATCTGATGATGCGGAGGTAACCTTGGCCATGAATTCTATGTTCAAGTGGTACCAAAACGCGGCAAAGTGTTACGTGTATCTATCTGATTATTCCGCCCGGACATTGTCTACGAGATCAGCTATGCTAGACAGCAGATGGTTTACGCGAGGTTGGACACTCGAAGAGCTCATAGCCCCTCAATCGGTTGAATTTTTCTCTGCAGACGGAGACTGGCTCGGAAGGAAGCGCGAGCTAGCTCAAGATCTCAGCAACAGAACCGGCATTAGCGTCAAGGCATTGCAAGGAGAGCCGCTATGCCAATTCAGCGTGGAAGAGCGGTTTTCATGGGCTTACCACCGTCAGACCAAATACGAAGAGGACATGGCGTATTGCCTGCAAGGGATTTTCGGTGTTAGCCTATCGGCTGATTATGGAGAAGGAAAGGAGCGAGCGCTCTTCAGACTCTCGGGCGCTATATTCGCAGCACAAGAAAAACCCAAATGGTTGAGAGGGTTTGGTGTGCTTCCGGAACCACAGCTCCTAGAACAACAGCTACCAGTACAACAGCTACCAGTACAACAGCTCCTAGAACGACAGCTCCCAGAACAACAGCTCCCAGAACAACAGCTCCCAGAACAACAGCTCCCAGAACAACAGCTCCCAGAACAACAGCTCCCAGAACAACAGCTCCCAGAACAGCGACACGAGAAGACTGAAGCGTTTGACATCAGCAACTGCCACACGAGTCTGTGCAGGGGATCAGAGTGCATATTGACAAAACACGTCCCTTACGAAGGCATAAATTGGGTCGAGCATTCACGATTGCTCAAAGAACACTTTCATCTAAGCGGAAGCGATGATAGAGATTATCAGAAAGCGTTCGACTCCATCTTCGAGATTGCCAATACTGTTGGAGAAAACCATCCAGACTATCTGTCACTTCTGTGCCTTCTTGCAGAGGTGGATTATCTCAAGTCTTTATCTGGAAACGACACGGCAATCAACAATGCTATCGAAAGGCTCAGAATGATACTCAATGTGGGATCTAAAAACCAAAATGAGCAAGCCGAGCGATTGGTCACTCTGTCGAAATACCTGCAGTGTCGTTTCAAAGACTCCAAAACGAAACCCAGGCTGTCAAATACAAATTTTTCCACAGCGAATGATGATCTCAATGACACTGCCGATCTCAGAGAAGCCATCGAGATTTCTATCCAAGCAGTAATAGCAACGCCTCAGTGCCAATTATCGGACAGAGAGAACCGGCAACAACGTTGCCGGCGCCTGATCATTAGACTTTTCAATGAAATCAATTCGAAGAAGGACTTATCAGATTGTTACGGATTGATCAAAAAAGCACAGCATTACAGAGCTCAAGACGCTGCGGGTATTTTGAGTCTTGTAATCAGCCTTGGAAACCATTTATACGAGCGGTATAAGACCGAGGGCACCAACATTGATCTTGCTATTCATTCTGTCACTAAAGCAGAGAAAATGACGCCACCAGGGCACCATGCCAAAGCTGATCTGTTGAGTAACCTTGAATTCCTCGTACGCTGCCAATCAAAATCCACCGAGGATATCCACGATGCTATCGAAAATTCCAGATGCGCAAACGACGGAACATCTCCAGACAGGCGTGACATAAGAGGCTCTAGGCAGAGCAATCCTCCCAGTCTCCTCAGAACCAATTCCGAGCACACACCCTCGCCGGATAACCTGATTGCTATCCGAAGTTCCTCAAACGTGGCTACATCAACAAGATCGGATCGCTTGAGTAAAGCAATCCGACGAGAGAAAAGGGCAGATCACCTGGTCAGGGTCTATTATCGAACTGGCTCACCTGAATGCTTGGAAAAAGCCATTGAAGGGTGCATCAAGGCACTTCATGTATTACCTGAAAACGAACCTGGCTGGGCCTTGCGATCGACAATCCTAAAAACACTACTAGAGAAGCAAGATGCGCTATCCCAACGAAGATGAATGGTGTCACATATTCCGCCGTTCTTAGAATGATTTCGAGCTTTCAGGAGTTGGTCAACCCGCTGTCAACTTCATATGATCAATATCAAGACATACTTGAAAATGAATTGGACACTTTTGTACGCAGGTTTTCTTTCAAAATTAGATACCCATTTTGCTTTCAGACAATTATCCGTTTTCTGATAGTACATGTCATGTTATACAATAGACAGCATCCCATCTACACTATGCGAGAAGTCCAAACACCAATGCCAAAACCCCACCCACGGCTCCCATGTTCCATGTCAACGAAGACGCAGCACCAGTCTCAGAAGGTTGGTTAATTCCCGTCGTACTGCTAGGCGTATTGCTAGGCGTGGGTGACCCGCTCTGGATCTGTCCGCCGCTCACAACAGTGGGAGATGTGCTCGTGTTCGTTCCAGCGGCAAGCTGGCGGAAAGCATCGAGGGTGTTCAGGCCATGTGCACTAAAGAGGCTGTTAGAGATTACCAATTGAGATTGTGAAGTGATGACTCACGGAGGATTTATGACGGCCACCATACCCTGAGCACAGTGAGGCCTAGGAAGAAGGGCTGAGCAGTACAGCCAGATTGGCTTCTCGTCCTCAACTGTGATCTTGAAAGTTTGCTCCTTGAATCTACATCAGTATTGCCACAACACGTTTCTATCGCAGTCATTGAAACTTACAGCAGCACCCTGGGCACTAGGAACAAAGCCACTGAAGATACCACCATCGGCAGCTGGGTTGCAGGGGTTGTTGAAGTCCGCCTGGACAACGGAGTGGTTCTTGGGGAAGAACTGGAAGACGATTTCGGAGCCGACTTCAGCGTGAATTGTGTCGGGGGTGAATGTGAGGCCGTTTTGTCCAACTGCTACTGTTGCTACTGATGGACTTGCTGTCCCTGTGGGGGTGGCAGGCCGGATGCTTGTGGCGTTTGCTGCGTCGTAGTATCCGGCGAATGCGAGGGGAAGGGCTCCAAGAGCAGCGATGAGGATATTGGATGAGACCATGTTGGAATTAATGTTAATGTGGTATGAAGATTCACGGAGTAGTGTAGTGTATGTTGTGTAAGGTAATGTGGTATTGAAGTATTTAGTGTTTATGGCTTTGTTCTGGAGGAGATGCACCCAATATTTGTAGTCAAGCAAAACGTAAAGCCTTTGGGTATATCACTCCTAAGGACCATTCGTCCATAAGCAAGATGTATTTTCGTTTCTCGGTCCCTCATCATCCTTCGCCTTGCCACGCTGATGCTTGCTAATACGCCCTGGCCGTGTTTCCAAACAAAGCTGCCAGCAACGCTTCTGCACCACTGCGGCGTCGCCGCCGTCGAGAAACCAAGAATGTCTTGTTTCAAGCGAATGGTCGAGTAGGGGTGTACACGGGAAATACCACATCCGTCGGAAGCTTTGAACCCTTGATGTCGCTTGTGTTTGTAGCGAAGCCATGTTTGGGGTTATTTAAATAACCCTGGTCTTCGAAGCGCTTATGGTCGCTGTTGCGGTCGCGACATCGAATACCACTGCAATTGGAGAGGGACCACATTTGCGAACAGAAAAGATATTACCTATGAATTTTTCATTCTCACCTAGCAGTGCACTTGAATCGAATTTACTCGATCAAGAGCGAACACTCAGTACCTACAGACTTTATCTCATATGCGGTGCGAAGATATCCGTTCGGTTAGACGCAAGCCCGATCGGGCGTCCAGACAAAAATAGCCATGGTGACAAAGACACAAAGCCTGAAATCGTGGGCACTATGACAACTCCAGAATGACATACGATACCAACAAAGGTTGCGACAAAGCTGATAATTCCAGTTGCTCGCAGATTCCCCTCGCTCGCGTCAGAGCATCAGCAACAGGATCCGAGCCGTGCGTGGTGTTTAATCCAATAGCACTACGCAACTCTAACTTTGCACCCATGTCTAGGATTTTCATTGAACTAGAATGGGGATAACCAGGATTTCTGGCCAAGTGTGACCATTGAGTGACTCCCACATTCTGCTACGCCGCCCAATCTGATGCGAGAATGGTCCCTCAGGATGGCAGCATTCGTGATATCTGCTGATCACGACGATTTTATTTGTCTATGTCAACATTGCCGATGATACCTATTGGAATGTATCGCTTCACAACTACAGAGACGGGTTGTGATGGATTCCCTGTGGGATAATGGTACTGTGACGAGACAAGATTTTCGTTCTTCTTATAGGTACATTACACACCTCTTACCCCTAAACCTAAAATACATCCAGGTTTTCCAAATCCGGTCGAAAAATAATAGTTCGCATTGCGGACAACTTCCACTTACCTTTATTTGTTCGATATGTGTTGTCGTTGGCACTCATTGTATTCCGTATTCTCGGGCCATCACTTCCTACTGTCACTCCCAGACTGCATCACCACGAACCATATACACAACAAAAACACATTCTATGCATATAGGAAACTATACAAAGATGCAAAAAAGGCAAAAAAAAGGAAAGAACATACAACAGCGGGGATTCGCCAATAGTCACCCACTTGGCTACTAATCCGCCGGTACTCTGCTTAAGTCCGGCTGAGCGAACGGGAAGCCCTGTTTTCAGAGTCCAGTGGTCGTATGTGAAAGACAAGCGTATTAGATTCCGATACATACATGGAAAAACGGCGGTGGGGAGAAGAAATTGAAGTGATTGGAAGTGGTCATGACTACTCTTATGTCGAAGCAGCATCGCTAATGCGGCCATGGAATTGGAGAATAGAGGAATAAGCCGCATCATCGATAAGAGAGAACATATGAATGCTATCTTAAGAAGTAAATTTTGATGGTGTAGGGTGGCGTGGTGAATAAAGTGGCATTGCTGCACCGAAAGTTCAACTCATATCCATACCAACCGCAACTAGAGAGCGCCTTAAATTAAGGCACTAACCTTCTAAGGATTCATATAGCATTACCTTTGTAGCTGATATCAGTCAATAAGAGTCAAACTTTGTATACGTTGCACGTTAAGTTAGAAGTGCAATATAGATCTTGCGTTCCAGGCATGGAATATGATTATCAAGGACGAGGAGGAGGTGGGGATAGGTGTTGATTTTTTTTGATAGCCCAGTCAGCAAAAAGAAAAACTGTTTGATCGTTAATGTTGATTCTATCTTGTATGTTGTATCATGCTAAGCTCACGAAAATGGAGTGGCACCTTCCATTTACGAACATCTCATTTCGTGGTGTCGTTGTACGAGGAAGGACAAATGACTGTGAATGATTAACACCTGGTAGCCGATAAGAAGCAGGAATTTGAACTTTCAACGCTCTTTAGAACATTCGTTCAACATTCTGAATTACATGGTGTTTCTTTTCATAATATAATGATTAGATTACGGTGCAGACAGTGCTTCGCTATTGAGCAACCACTGAGGCTGATGGGTCTAGACCAGCGGGCTATGTGCTTGAGGCGTTATCGTCGTCGAACGAACTTCGTACACAGCTGTGTGATGTTTCGAATCAAACCAAGGGCCCAGCATTCTTTGCCTTTTAGGTCAGTCGGAACGGTGCACTTGCATGAATTCCGTGAGCCCACAATGGCTTAGCAGAAAGATTGATGTCTGGAGCGCGACCATGTACGCCTGTGCCTCGTCAACAGTACGACTGAACAATTTACCGCCATAACCCTTCCATCCTATCATCGTTGGATGACATAAGAAATCAATATCATGAACGGGTACACACAGACACAGCCTACCTCTCTGTACCTCGTGTACGCGACGCCCTTTGAGAATTATGAAACCCCTCGACCCTTCTACATTTCCCTTCGACAACCTTACCAACATATTCACAAATTTACCACCCTCGATAGACATTCGAAGCTCAACAATGTCAATAACATTCGGCTCTTTCGGCGACATTGTAGCTGCCGTACAAGTCGGTTACAAATTCGTCCAGGTTCTGGACTCCCAGAAAGGTGCAAAAACAGAGTTCAATGAACTTCTCGTAGAGCTAAGGCTGTTCTCGGGTTTGCTTGACCTTGTGAGTTATTATTCCTTCTCACAGCAGTCCTACATTTAGCTCACAGTGTATCGCACATATAGCTCGTGAAGCAGTGGCCGACTCGCCGTGAATGCCCTGCTCTTAAAGAGCTCTATGATGTACTAGTTCCAGCAGTTCGTGAGGTCAAAGGCGAGATCAATACATGTCTAGAAGGCATGATCAACAAGTATGGGAGATCTATGTTTGCCCCAGACAACGAGAGAAGGGGTGCCAAAGACATAGCAAAGATGTTTCAATGGCACGTTCTTGATAGGAACAGTGCCACAAGGCTCTCGGAGAAAGTAAAGACGTGCCGGGGCGTCATTCAAGTAATCCAGGGACAAGCCAACTTGTAAGTCATTTCCCCCTCTCAACTGAATTGCTCATCAGATGATTAACACGACGTGTAGGATTGTGGAAGAGCACGACAGCACTGTCCTGGCTGAGAACCTGACTGCACTCAAGAAAGCAGAGAGTGATGCCGCACGCATACTGGACGAAAGGCTTTGCACCCTGGAGCATAAAGTCGAGAACCAGTACGGCTATCTAACTTCAATATTCAGGATCGTCGACCGACTCGGTGCAGTAATGTAAGTCATATATCCCCGGCCCAAGTTTGGAGACTGACACCGTTCTTCGTTCGTTGAACAGAAATCCGATGGCTATCCAGGTTTGCGTGAATATACCGACAATGCTGAACTTTCTGCATGGATATTTGATAGAACAGAGAGTCATCTTAAAGAATCTCAGCCCCTATGCGGAGAATTCGGTCTTACTAGAGGATGCACTCGGTTATACGGTTCAATTTCCACTTGACTGGGTTGATTCAATTGAAGTGAGTCTCAACGGGTGTTCATTATACATTGTACACGCCTTCTAACAAAGTGGACCATCCGCAGCATTCTCTCCGACAGGCTCAGGAGTCGCCATGGTCAAATGTTGTCAGAAAATCTAACTTTTGCTTTGCTCTGCGAACAGCAGCCGGGCCACTTTTTAGACGAGACCCAAGACTTTTCGTTGGCTGTCCGTCCTGGGCAGAGACTTATGATGTGTATGGTGCACAATGTAGCGAGCCACACGTTCGTGATGCATATCTGTCCAGCTTGCCTAGCCAGTTACTTCTGTTTCGATTACCCAAATGATGAGTGAGTAAATATCTGATCCGTCAACACAATCTGCAAGGAAACCTTTCTCGAGTGCCGAGAAAGTCTTGCAAGCAAGCTCTGTCTCTGACACATCAGTAGTCGCTTTTGGAGGTCCGTATGCCGAATCTGGCCTGTTGATTTCGATTCCAATAAACCCATGGAAGAGCATATGTTTACTGGACAAGTACGGCAATCATGGAGTGGAGAGAATCGCAAATTCTTTCTAAATAATAAGATGAATTTGAAGACCTGTGTGCGATACGCTTTAAGATGTCTCTCCGTAGAGGCGGCATGTTTTCGGCCATCGCAACAAAAGCGATTTAAACGTAACGCGATTTTCCTTCCTAAGGTGGCAGATATGGACGTGTGGCCCTTTAAGCGCGTTTGTGAAGAGTGTGAAGACAGCTGGAGCAGGAGTTCTGATACCATGTGGCAGGATGCCAGTGAAGCCGATATAGAAGCACTTCGCGACGCTGTCCGCATCGATGGTACGCGGATTCACGAAAAGTTGCGCTCTCGTCGGAGTCTTTCCGGGTTTGAGGATTTATTGACGAATCCAAACTTGCCCATGCTTCTGTACCAACCTGATGAGGATATAGTCCAATGAATTACCCGGACTCTCCCATCATTCGCTACCCATGTTCATCAGTATAAATTCCTACCGCATCTCATGTATTCTTAGCTTCGCACAATGATCTATTGAAACATTCACAGATGATCTTTTCATAGCCAAGTAACAAGAAATATGAGGGAACGACATAACCATCATGATTGCACAATTCATGCGTCATTCAAAAGACAGACTTAACAACCCGAAGTACAAATTAGCAAACACTGACCAGGAAACGAAAAGCCAGAAAGAAACGAGCGTCCACATCCCCCTATGTGCCCATTACTCCCTCCTCCCATCCTCCTCTATCCGCACCCAAAAAGACAAGAAAGACCATGAACGAACCCAGCATCCCTATCCCCCTACCATCCCCCAAACCAGAAGACATAACAAAACAACGCAAAGACGAGAAACAAAAGGAGCACCCCAACCCCATCCATCAAACATACCACTCGTCCACCCTCCCTCCAACCCCACTAGCACTGCCACCAGCACCGCCTCCCATACCAACAAACCCCATATTCCTTCCCATCCCCATCCCCATGAGCGAATACATCCCCGCCGCACTATACTTATCCAGCCCCATACCCACACCCGTGACGAGCCCCACACGATCCGAGTGCTCAATCATCTGCTGCTGCTGCGGGACCCTCCCCATACCCATTCCGATCGCCACAGGCAATCGCTGTGCCGCGGCGTTGGGATGGAGAAACGGCATCATCGCCCTCTCACCACCATCAGGAAGCCAAGGGTAGCACTCATTCCTCGCAAGCCACGCCCTTGCTTTCAACACGTCGATCTCCAACGCGGCACTCCGCCCCACGAGCTCGAAGAACCGCTCGCGGAGGTCCATCCCCGTCTCCAACTTCACGAGGTTCGGCGGCTCTGACGCTTCGTCGCCTACACCACCGCTCATCGCCCCCCAAGATAGCGGGGGATGGGAAGACGAAGAGGGCGACTGCACGAGGAACCTGCGCGCCCAGGTCCTGATGTCCGGATGCGGGTCCTTCCCGCTGTAGATGGCGGCGAGGAACTGGATCGGGTCTTCGCGCGTCATGTACTGTGCGTTCAGGCGGTCCAGCGCGATGGCTTGGCAGTCTTTGAAGCCGGCTTCGACGCCGAGGTTGAACATGCGGACGTCGGTGAGGATGTGAGGGGGGGAGTGGGAGTGGTAGGGTTTTATGATGGGGGGCCCGGATTTGGGGGTCGAGGATACGGGGGTCGGGTCCGGGGCGTAGGTGCCTGTGTGGAGGAATTGCAGGAGGGAGATGAAGGCGGAGCGCGGGATTTTCTTGTCGAGTTCTAGGTGGCGGGCTGGGAAGGCTTTGCGGATGGTGAAGAAGGCGTCGATGAGGGTGGTGGGGACGAGGACGGACTCGCGCTTTTGGAAGATGAATTCCATGGAGTCGATGGAGGGGGTGGCTTCGCCGCGAGGGACGGTTTCGATGCCGTCTGGGGTGGTGGGGATGGGTTTGTTGGTGTAGATTGAGACGGTGGATTTGCGGGCACATTCGGGGAGGTCGTGGAGCGGCTTGCAGGCTTTCGTGTAGTATTTCTCGATGTCGCGGTCGGAGATTGGGTCCACGTCTGGGAGGCAGTTGCTGCAGTACTTGTTCGATTGCTGGTGTCGGGCTGGGAGGCGGTAGTACTCGTTGTAGTATGCGGGTGGCATGAGGTTGTGCCCAAAGCCCAGGGGTAGAGTTCGTCCCCCGCGGGTTGATGTAAGTTTCTTGATGGCTTGCATGACTTTCGCGAATTGCACACCGTGGGTTAGACGGCCGTAGTCGTGCTCCTTTTCTTGCTCGGGACCGCAGGCCACGAGAAAGTAGACGTGGATCATGTGGTGGATGAGTGATGCGAGCCATTGCAGTGGTGTTGCGTGCTCGTGGACGTCTGCGTTCAGGAGGAGGGTTATGCGTTGGACGCGGTGGTTTGGTCCTCGCCCGTGCGAATACGTAGCCCCTGAGGCATCAGTTCCCAGAGATCCGATATCGAGATAGACGGCATCCTTGAGGTATCCCATGAATAGCGTTTGGTCGAGTTCATTGAACGCTCGGTACGCAACGTCTCCCAGTCCCTCCCCAGGATGGATGTGCACCACTCTGGTTCGAAGTCGTCGTAGAGTGTCGGAGATGTCGGCGGCGTTCTTGTCAAGATGTTTGATGATGGATGCAACGGCCCAGTCGATGCTCCACCCTAAGTTTCTTTCACACTTGACCCGCTCGTCATGGAGTCTGGGTGGTCGAAGATCAGACCAGATGGGTGCAGGTGCTGGAATAAGTCGGAAATCTAAATCAGAGTCTGGTTCCGGTCGACCGCGATATGGTAGCAGAGGAATGTCTGATTGAGAAGGACTCCGGCAGCGCACCGGGAGTATTTGTGGCCGGAATTCGAGGCTCATTGGGGAAGACAAATTACTATAGGCAATCACAGCTCAGTTTAGCCATCGACAATTGAAGCTGCATCAGGTTGTTCCCCATTGTCGATGAAATAGGGCTGGAAACTATATAACAGTTCATTAGTTGAGTTTGTACGTCTGCAGCCTTGTTTGACTACGTTCGCTGGCACACTCGTAGAAACCCGATGTTCAGGTACCTATATATTGTTAGATGTGATAACACGTAGGTCTTGTACCTTGTCCCGTCTCTGTGCAACACTATGTTTGTTGCTAGTTCTAGGCTCCAGTTCTTATGCGTAACCCCCATTGGAATTATTGAATTGTGCCGTTGGGGACTTGCAGTTAGAGAGTCCATAGAAATCGCAACACAAACCTTCCAGATGTTTGCGACCCGGTGTCCTGCCACCTGCCAGCGGCGGGCGCAAGAACTAAAATAGGAGTCTAACCGCCGTTTGACAATTCCTCTTGCTGCTTTTCACGTTAGTTGCTTCGAGTAGCCAAGGGATGTTACCGCCACCCACTTGCCCGGGCCGTCCTGTCTGTATGTCGCTTTCCGGCCGAAGCACATTCTAAAAGATGGGACATGCTGTGATACGTGAGCTAGTGGAGAGAGTTGCTGTGGAGTGCAAGAAAAGTAAAACAAGTATATTCGCAAAGCCTGGATAGATACCGAGAGCAGGCCATAGATCAAAATTATTCCAACAAGTCGCGCATAAAAATATACATATCGTCATCCGTAGAATGTGGCTGAATAGAGGGTCGAGATGACGACGCGCAATGCAGTCAATACATGAGGTCCTCGCTGTAGTCGTCGCACCCGGAACCAGAACTTGTCTTGGCCAATCAGTTGGGTTGTGAATCCTTGATGCTCGATTGTGGACGTGAATCCACGCACCCAAGACCGGATTGATCGTAGACTGGCCGCCGGATCGAATTGCCCAGAAAACCGATGACGTTCCCCCTAACCATTTAGTATCCTCCTCGTCGGTCGTACTCGTCTCCTGGCCTTCCCACTCCACCAGACTGACTCCTTCCGCTTCCATCACCGTAGTGCTTTCGCCTCAAAGCCGCGAGCCTCTTCTTCTTGGTGTGCGAGTTGATGTATGTACCGATGATGAATCCAATGATGTTGAAGAATGGTACCCAGGTGTGCTCGGGGAGGAACTTCTGGGCGAACGCGAGCGAGATTGGCGAAACGACCCAGCTAACCTTCATGACGGGCATGAATCCGGCCTTGACTGTGGCCTTCACTTGGTGGAAAGTACGGGCGCCAGCGATGACGGCCATTGAGACGAGGTAGATGGAGTTCTGGATGGGAGAGATCTGCGGATACATTAGTGGATCGCCCTTCGTTTCGATGCCGCGATCGTCAACTTACGATCAAGTTGCTGACTAGGATCTGGAGGATCTTAGCCTTCAAGCTGGTGCGTCCGCGGAAGAGTTTCTGCAGGATGCTGATCAGGACGTGGCCAAGAGGCGCGCTGATGAACGCGCCGTACAAGGCCATCTTGGGAACGCGGGATGTGAAGTAATGGCCGCTCTTGCTCCGGTCGTGAGCAATCCAAGAGGCCAAAAACTCCTGCAAACCGGAGAGTGTTCCGGAAGTGAGCATCTTGGTGCGCAATGGGTTCTCCTGGAGCTGCTTGAGGTAGGCCTGTGGGAACGCTGTCAGATCGTCGTTCTGTGGACTCGAGATAATGGCGCGCGAGCGCGAGCGCGAAGACAACTTACAGCGAGATATCCATTAGGACCAGCACCTTTGGTCAAGGCCTCGCCGACTTCGTGCATGAAGTCCTCCTTGCCCTTGCCTTTGGTGCTGGTACCCAGGGCCTCGGCGGCAGCCTCAGCGATGCCATCCGTGGACCTGGTAATGGTCTCCTTTTCGAATTTGACGGACATGTTGGATTGCGCTCCCGGGTCGTTGGGGACGGCAACTTGCGACGGGTAGGCGCGTCCCAGTAAAGTATATAGAAGGAGGGAGGGGGGAGGGGGTGGAGATGGATGGGAGGTTGAAAGCTGAGCTGGTGTCGCGATGGCTGGGGGGATGTTTGTTGTCTTGTCTACTCGTACCCTCGGGAGTCGGTTAGAGTCCCGAAGAGGTTTAGCGCGAGAGAGAAAGCGGCAGATGAGATGGGATTGGGATGGTGGCGTCTCCCTCTTTATTCTGACAACAACAACAATAACACCAAGGAAGAACCATCATCTACCATCTTGAACTATAATGATTTCGAATAGTTCCTCCGTGAATGAGCATTCTTTGTTCGTCCAGAATCATGTCCCTATGTCTCTTCAACAGGTATCCATCTATCAATTACTGATCGTCTCTCTAGCCTACCTGCAGACACGGACTGCTCCATATCCGATGGATTCAGCCCAATCAGAGATGGTTGTTGGGAAATGGCTCACATTAACGTCGCTACTCGTACGCAAGACGCCGGTCTCCGCTATCGCCATATCAATGCAATGGAAAGCGACATACCATGTGAATAATGAGATGGACAAGTCCATCTTCGAACAAGAGAAAATCACTTTCATTAAGTAATGAATGTTGCCGATAAGCTTTGTCAAGCCTCTGCACGTGAATAACGTGCGAAGAGGAATGTGGACCGCGCATAGTCCATAGGGCTGAGCTCAATTGCACCTCTTCGTAACAATATTTAGTCCATGTCGTTTCCCGCTAGTCGCCTGGATAGGTATTCTATCATTAATGCAACTCAGAGACAAAAATGCAGCAGATGGTGGAGGATATAATGAGATCTTCAACAATCATCTTCAAGTCTCTGTGCGACCTATGCTCCGAGCACACAAGTCATCCACCATGGTCGGCTGGCAACCATCTCTTTCTGTTGGCACACCCGATTCAACAATGTCTCGTCTATCCCACTCACCTGAATTATGTCTTATAATCAAACTGCCGTTTCACTTGCAGTAAACATGGAAGATGAGATGAGGAAGAAACAAGCACAGTGACCACACCGGTGGTCGCGCTTTCCGCCCAATTGTCTCGTTGCCAAGCCAGAGCGAGGGTCACCACGAGCACAATCACCACCATTCTACCTCACAACCCTCAAGTTAAAACCGAAACGACCTTCGTTCTCACGGAGAAATTCTCCTCATGAATCTGTTCTTCCTTGAATCACTTGGGGCGATGGTATAATTTTCATAAAAGCCGACGATTCCCAATTCACTTCATTCACTTGACCAACCGAATCACAACCAGTACTGGCTAGTTACTACCAAAACTTCAACCCAGCTTTTTGGAATCCCACTTCCTTGGTCACGGGTCTTTCACTTACATCATCATTTCCATCATTGCTGCCAACATGCGGGTGAGTTGGGTCAACTCCTCATCATGTACCTACCAAACTAAGTTGTCGCAGAATCGAGTAGCAATGGCCCGCCGTGTCAGGCCTAACTGCACTCACGTCGACATGGATCGCCTCTATACGCGAGAGGAGTATTGTCAAGTTTGCGGTCGCCTCCCGTCGATTGGATTCCTGTATGTCTGTCGTCAAGATCAAAAGTACAGCTATGTCCCCGTTGGCCAGGACGATGGAGAAGCACGAACCGTTACTGGCGCAGTGGATACTCAATCATCCCTCCGCGACGAATTGAAGGCTATAGGATTGAACGATTCAATCATCGGTAATGCGGAGCGTGGCGAGTATACCCCTGCGCAACTTGAACTTCTGAAGGCGCAAAAAAGGGACCTGAACCAGGTCATTGCGGATACCGTCCAGCGTAGTCAAATCTTTACAGTTCAAGCCAAGCTTGCAGCAGCACTAGACAGGACTCTTTCAGATACAGATGGTTCTTATGAAAGCAAGCCTGAGAAAGACATGGTAAGTCGGCGGGGACCAGGCTACTCTCTCGTCTCCTTGCTGACTTGACGCAGACTCTCCCTGCTTGCACCTTCCAGGCTTGCCATAACTGCCGCCCATACTACAAAGACCGCATTTATTCGTCCTTCGAAAACGTAGTGTCGGATACCATGCCAGCTGTTACCCCTCTGGAATCAATATGTCTGCCGACCAAATCTGCGCAGACTATGCGCTCCATCGGACTTCGTCCTGCTTCCGTCTCCCCCCGGAGCCACGATCTCAGTTCGTCAGGATTTGGAGGAAATACGGATTGCACAAGCGACGACTCTTCCTTCCAAGAACGTCAGCCAAACCCATCCCGCCATAGCGTTCTTACCTTCAAGACTACACAATCTGACATGGATGACCTTTCTGCAATTCGCAGGCCACGTCGCCGATTCTACAACCTTGGTGGTCGCTCCTCAAATTCAATCGCTCGTGACTTGGAAGACCAGCCATTCTTTACTCGCCATGGTCTGAAGGCAGCGATCCAGTGGATATTCCGTCCAGGCAAAGGCTCCACTGCCAACAACGGGTCGAACATCACGTTGCCGCTGCGGAGAACTGGGACGGCTCGTGATCTCACCGTGGGCAAGAATGGAGAGCGTGTCGGTGAGTTCGACATGGGTTCCTTGCGCAGAGTGAGAAGGCAGAAAGAACGAGCTGAGCTGTCACGGGGCTATACAGGCGGATTCGAGGGTGTCACAATTTCCCCACCCAGCTCATCGGGAGACAACCAGCCGTACGAAGAGAGTGAGGCCTCCGACTACACAGTCTACTCTTGCGCCAGCGAGGGCAGTGAGGTAGAAGTCAGGAATGGCGTGGCTCTGACCGAGGAAGCGGTCGAGACACATACTCCAGACATATTGACTGTGCCGGTCATTGCTGGGAAGGATGGAGGGGCTGCGCAGGTCAGCATTCAGCCAGTCGGGGATGATGAATGTGATCTTGCATCCCCACTAGACAGCATCATGGCTCAAGTCTGAGCGCTGTCTTCAAGAAGAAGCACCACAGCATCTCGTGGTGTTTTGCAGGCATGTACGTTGTGTTTGTATACGCTCGAGGGATCATCACCATGGAGGGAATCAATGGATTAGGTGGATATTCATCCAAGTAACCTGACTAGCTAGTACGCAGCATCAGTTCTTGAACTGTGTCTTCCCCATTCCACCCATTGAGGAAAAGAGCTGGTTCTTAGCCTTTGCTGTGTATAAGTTCAACCCAGATTCCCCGTTTCCCTTTAACAGCTTACGAACCAAACAATAATGAAATATTCACAAATTACATATGCTTTCTTGGCCAATCTCACATCAACATAGAGTCACTGCTAAATAAGTCAGGATATAATTAAAAGCAGTTAGATTTCAGTTGGTGGAGGTCACTGTGGGTGGATGCAGAGGTAATTTTGGAGGTCTGTTCGAAGGGAGTACAGACTACCTGCTCTAAACATATGCCTTTGATATATCTCTAATAGTAGTCATACAACATATTGTCCCCGATCCCGTACTCATCGTTTCAATCTCTTTAGATCCAGTCCGATGAAGTCAACGTTTCCCGTAGAAAAGGCACATCCATCATGCACCACCCTCCCCTATCTCTCCGACCTCAATCAAGCGGTAGCCTTCCAGCGATGGCGAAGCATAACCCCACCAGCAAAGATACCGCAGAACCCAACGACAGCATCGCTGAGCAACCCCGTCTCAGACGACCAATGCATCGTCATGGGAAAATACGCCATATTATTCACGAGATCCCTCCACCAAAGCTGCTTCTCCTCCCTCCACACCCTCTCCCTCTCCTCCCCCCTAATCTTCCCCTCCTTCTCCCCATCATCCACCCCCTCCCCACCCTTCACACCCAGCTCCCCCTCAAAGTACAACCACTTAACAAACAACCTCACAAACTCCAACGACACCTGCGCAGCCCAGAACCTCGAGCTCCAAACCCACCACCTCGCCTCCCTCCTCTTCCCCTCGTCACCCGCCCACCCACTCGTCGTCAACGCCCCCTTCGAACTTAAATACGCCCCGTTCTCAAGGACCTGGAACCCCACACTCGCGACGATCTCGCCCCACTCCACGGCCCTCAGCACCTTCTCCCTCCTATCCTTGGGCGCGGGCGCCAGCAGCGTGGCGCGCGCCCACGTGTAGATGCCCGCGAGCCCCCAGAGCCGCACGAAGATGCGGTAGTCGGATATGGTGTCGTTGAGGGCTTTGGAGGTGGCGACGAGGTGGGCGAGGGCTTTCGTGGTGGGGGGTGCGGGCAGCGTGGCGATGAGGGTTTCGCCCGGGAGGAGCACGGCGTCGGCTTTTGAGGCGAGGGATGTGGCGAGCGTGGTTAGGCGGGCTTCGAGGACGCGGGTGAGGAGTGCGCGGAGGAGGGTCAGGGTGTAGGAGATTGTGCAGAGGGTTGAGTCGATTCCGGAGGGGGTGGAGAGGAGCGCGGAGATGCGGAGGAGGGTTGTGTCGGTGGAGTGGGCGAGGCGGTAGATTAGGCGGAGGAGGGCGAGGCGGAGGTTGAGGAGGTGAGGTTTTGAGGGGGGTGAGGGTGGTGCTTGTGAGGGTTGTGGGGATTTGGTGGGAGGTTGAGGTTGAGGTTGTTCCGTTGATGGGATTGTGGTTGTTGATGTCGATGCTGGCGGTTGAGGCGCCTGGGGTTCTCCTGCGTCCGCCATGGTTGTTGGAGATGAATCAAGCGTCCTTTTGAGATTGTGTAGGAGGAGGAAAGGAAATGTGTGATTGAATTATTAGAAGTTGTGATAGCTCCCTTTGATAGCCGGTAGTTGATAGATGGTTTCTTTTTTCGTTGCGCCGAGGTTGGAGCTGCAGTTCCGAGCCGAAGTCGCCCACCCGTCATCGTCATCGCAAATCACATGCAAGTAACAGCAACAGAACAAATAAATAAACACATGAATACATGTAAACATATAAGCATAGAAGCACTCATATGTGAATGTGTATATAGATGTACAGCTACTACGCACATAGTCGTATCCCATACATCTACCTGGGTAGGTACTTCTTGCATACATGCGTATGCCAATAGCTTGTATGTCACCATACACCATTCCCTTTCTTCTCTATTGCGCCGATAGACTTGTCTTTATGAGAGCGTAGACTATGCTTTTTAAAGATCACGATATGGACACATGATGTCGATCTTCAATACAGAGTACATGGATGTTATGCAATGATGTGATATATCGGATCGTCATACCATACCTACAGTACAATAGGTGGTGAGTGCAGTGCCCCAGATCTGTTCTCTCCCCCACCTTGTCTTGTCACCGCAACCTGTAAGTAACCTGGAACCTGTAACCTGCTCAGACCCCAACCCCAACCCCCCAGCCTCACGACTCCTCCTCCACCTCCATCTTCCATCTTGGAATAGCTCTATCTACTTGAAGTTAACCTCAACGTATCCCATCAATCCCCCCGCAGGTTTCAGGCAATGTCTCCTTGTCCTCACTCACTTCCTCAAATACCCTGATTGATCTATGTATGATCTCTGACCTCTGACCTTTGATCTTTGACCTCGCCTCACCTCACAGCTCCCCTCCCCTACATCTTCATCTGATATCTACATTGACACTGACCATGCCCTCACTACCCCACGAACCTATCCGTCGACCAACCTATCCCCTCGCCCACTCATTCCGCCGCAAGCCCCGACGAGTCCCCCTCGTCCTCCGCCTCGCCCATGGCTCAATCCACAGCATCGTCATCCTCCCCGTGCTTCTGCACTCCCTCTTCACGGTCCTCGTCGTCTACCTGGACCGCAATGTCGACGGCAGCCTGGGCCTCCCCTCGACCATCATCCCCTCCCTCTCCATAGTCGTGGGCCTGATGCTCGTCTTCCGGAACAGCACCAGCTACGACCGCTTTTGGACGGGACGGAACTGCCTCACCACCATCTCTACGAGCGTGCGGAACCTATCGAGAATCATACTCATCAACGCGAGGTCGCCGTCCCTGGACCAAGACACCTCCGCCAACAGCAATGGCAATAGCAACACAAGAGCCGGGAACATGGGAGACAGCGCCCTTGGATCCAGCATGCACGGCAACGAACCCCAAAGCAAAGGCCTAGGACTCAGCAAAGCCGAGCAAGCAGAAACCGAGAAGATCATCCGCGTGCTCCTCGCAATCCTCTACGCCATCAAGCACAACCTTCGCGCCGAATTCAACATCCCACCCGCCTCCATCGCCAACGACCAACCCCCCTCCCCAGATTCCCCCTCCTCCCCAACCCTCCAAACCCCCCGACGCCCCATAACCACCCTCTCCCGCCGCAACTCCCTTGCCGAAGAACACGGCATCTACACCGCCTCAACAGACTACACCTCGCTCCTCCCGCCCAACCTCCTCGGCTACGAAGACCGCGGGCTCTCCCTGCCCCTCCAACTAACCCTCCTCGTCGAACGCTACATCCACCTCTCCCACAACGCCAAATCCTGGGTGCACGCGCCCTTAGCATCGCAAATGACCGTGCAGCTCAACTCCCTCGTCGACGCGTACGGCCGCATGGAAACGATCCGCTCGACCCCGCTCCCCATCGCGCACCTCATCCACCAGAAACAGGTGCTCGCGCTGTTCACGTGCTTCCTGCCGTTTACGATCGTGGATGACTATGGGTGGTATGCGGTGCCGATTGTGGCGATCATTGCGTTTACGCTGTATGGGATCGATGGGATTGGCGGCGAGCTGGAGGATCCGTTTGGGTATGATAGGAATGATATTAAGATGGATGGGATTGTCGAGGATGCGAGGAGGGAGGTTATGGTGTTGCTTGAGGAGTGGAGGGATTGTGCCGAGGGGAGGGGGAATGGGGCGGTGGGGGGGATGTTTGAGTGATGTGGTGCGGATGGGATGGGATGGGATGGGCACGCAAGCACGTTGTACGCGGGAGGTGGGGATGGGGAGGAAGAAACAAGGTATATCAATCAGACCATAGGCCGCAACAATGATGTATCTTCATCATTATTATCATCATCTGTCTCCTTCCGTGCCTATTTCCCTCACACCAGCCCTCGTCTGGTCTCCACCACTAAGTATATATATCTCTTCCCCTATATATATGTATACCCCTGATGAAAAGTATGAAAAGAAAGAAAAGGAAAAAAGGTGAACACATGCCGATGACAAAACTGATCAATCAACTTTCTCTCTCACTCTCAATCGCTATCTCCACATTGGTCTTCGTGTCATCTCCTCGTCCCATCCTCCGTATAAAACACACAAACATCCCCGGATATGCAAGCGAACGAGCAAAGGTAATGACCGGAACCGTGACTTTCGTAATTTTTAACTCCTCGAACAGATCGCAATGACGAACGGACCCATCCAACCCCATGTTGTACTCCCGGAAATGCCGTTACTGAAAGAAGGAAAATTTGGATATTTGAAAGGAAAGAAAGGAAAAAAGGGGCCGTATGTGATTCTGGTCAAACAGTATTGGTCTATCACATCTGCAGAGGGGGAAGTGTCGGGGCTTCTCCACGGCCTGAGGATGGCGACTCGTCACGTAATCGAGGCCCTGTCGCCGCCGTCCGCCCTGCGCTTCCGTCTAAAACGAATGGCCCTGCATCGTTTCGGGGCGTCAATGGTCCCTCCGCTACACGCTCCGGGCTGAGGCCATTAACTTCGGTGTGGAACAATGGGGAGAGGCCAGAATGCTCGTTGTTTGCGGTTATATTAATCGTCACAGGCTGCGTTACCGAAGATGAGGCTGCTGGAGTGATGAAGCGTTGCGGGGTCGAGGGATTGGGCACGGGTGCATTAGCAATTTGACTGAGGGAATCGGCAATGTTGATGGTGGACAAGGCGGATTGCAACTCAGCCAGACTGAGGTCTCCACTGGCTTGAGCACCCCCCTCGGCATTGGTAGCAAGTGGTACAGTCGATGCACGGGGTGTGACATGTTTGTCCTCCTTGGGAGCTGCATTGTCTTCAGACGAGTCGCCGTTGGCGTTGCTAGCTTCCTCGTCCCATTCCTCGAATTCGCCCGGGTCTTCGACATCAGCTTCGAGATCGGCAACCGCACGACAATTGGGACAGAGGAAGTTGGGCCACGTTGGTCCATTGAGAATGGGTCGGATGCACTTGTAGTGCCATACATGCGAACAGGGTGCAACAAACAATGATTGACATGGCTAGCTTGGGAATCAGCAAGGTGCATCCGTGTGCCAACACGGGAGGGACAACATACCGCAACACCCATTAAACAGATAGAACATTCGGACGTATGTGTGGACGCGCTGTCGCCTTCCTTTCTAGTCTTTGCAAGGTTCCGCAGTCGCTGATGAGTTTGTTTGCTATCACACGATTAGCCACACCGGTCTCCGTTTCGATGGTTGCTACGACATACTTGAATGTATTGAGTCCCTGCTGCCACCCGCGGTTGCATTCGATTCTAATCTTTACGCAGCGGAATATCATTTCCTCCCCGCCTCTAAAATCAATGCCAAGCTGAATTATGTCCCCATCTTTGAGTGGGAAGGGTTTCGATTCAACATTAGGTTGGCTCAAACGTATGTGATTCAAAAAGGTCCCCGACGAGCTCTTCACGTCCTTGATGTACCACTGGCCGTCCTTGCACCACAGCTCGCAATGCTTCCGGCTGACCACCTTGGACTTGAAGCCAACAGCAGCGGCTGACGGGACGTTCGCAGGTATGTCGGGGATGTTGTCACGTTCCGAGTAACGTCCAACTCTAATGACTGCCGATTCATCGGGGAGGGTACGAGTTATGGTAGCAAACTGGAGGGAGGGTCTGGGCGCACGTGGATCTTGGTGGGGGATAAATCGAATCGAGGGGAGGTGTTTATTAGAATGACTGTCAGAGGTAGCGGTGTCGGCGTGCTCCATGGTCGCGGCAGGAGGGGTGAAAGGCGCTGCTGGGACGGGTCCAGAATGGTTGCGCACAGTTAGTTGCGGCGTTGCCGTCTCAGCACGCGTTCTCGTCATGGCAGAGGTAGAAGGGTGTTGTGGAGGTGAAGTGGTGGTGGTTGTTGTTGTTGTTGTGGTGGAAGGAGTAGTAACAGCAGCAATAGCGGCAGCAACAGCAGCAGTAGCAGAAGAAACAGTGACAGTAGTAGGAGAAGGAAGAAGAGTAGGAGTGCCCGAAGGTAGCGACGATGCTAACAATGATGGCTCAGGGGCAGTGAGTGTTCTGGAGAGGGTCCTTCGATGTTCAGGTTCAGGTTCGGTCGGGAGTAGTATGGGGGCGAATGAATTCAGTGGGGTAGCGGTGGCAGAGCGCGAACGCCCAGGCCTAGAAGATGTGGGAGAGGAAGAGGAAGAAGAAGCGGGAAGAAGAGAGGCAGAATTGGGTGTAGAACCGTAAGACTGCGCAAATGGATAGTCGGAAACTGCCCTTGCACTTGTCGCACGTGAGATGCCGTTGCTGTTGCTATTACTATTATTACCACCGCCACTGACAACGGCGTGAGAATGGGGTTGGGGATGGGAGTGGGAGTGAGAATGGAGGCTGTGGGTGTAATTCCTCAGGCTGGCGCTCAGCTCGCGAAGTCGGGAGGATCGCGACGAAGCAGGCGAGACTGGAGATACAGTGGTAGCAGATAACTCTGTTGGGGCTGCGGGCGCAGGTGTGGTGAACATGAGGTGTGAATGTGAACTAGGTGTAGGCAAGGCGGATTGCGGCCGCCGCGTTATTGCCTGATGATTACGAGTAGGGTGTCGATTAGGGTGTGGGTGAGTATGTAGATGATGAAGACGATGAGACGGATGAGACTGAGACTGCGACTGATGATGATGGATCTGCGACGGTTCAGACTGGGGTTGTGGCTGCGGCAGTTCGGTAGCGTTTGACCGGTGATGGAGTGCTGGTGCTGGTGGTGAAGGTGGTAGTGGAGGTTGGTGTGGTGGTAGACAAAGATGACAGGAGATATCTGAAGCAAGACGCGTCTGTAGTGTCAGTGCCAATAATGAAGATACGGAAGTGAGAGTGGGAGTGGGAGTGAAAGTAGAAGGAGAAGATGTTGATGTCAATGTCGACGTCGATGTAGATGCATGCGTAGGGAAGATAATAGTACCGGTACGAGTAGCAGTGGAGGTCGAGTTCTGGCCATCTCCTCCTACACCTCCTACACCAACCTCAACTACGCCTCCTGCACCAATTATTACACCATCCCGTCTGCCTCCCACTACTTCATCTCTTGTTGTTACTCTTCTCCCTGTTGCTCCTACTGATCCTCCCACAATTGACACTTCTGCGCCATGAATCCCTCGTCGCCTCCCCGCCTCGGCCTTACTCGACCATTGCTCCCCAGCAACCACTGGACCAAGCAGAACGGAGTAGAACTCGGCCATCATGCCATGATTCGTGGTTCGTAAATGAAACTTCTTGGTAAAACAATGACAATACTCCGTACGTACGCAAGAGACAATTGGGCGTTCACCTTCTCGTGGATTTGGTTCGGGAACGGGCGCGAGCACATAGCACATGGTACATGGTACATGGCACATGGCACATGGCACATGTAGTACTCTACTCTACAGTGTACAGGACGGAGAAGTCACTCGAACTCTATGACAGGGACATATTTCTTTGTCTCCCATCCGTCACGATGCACCCAGACGATAACAAAGCTTTCCACTTGTTGAGCAGTCAACTATTCCCTACACAGAACAGTATAGTACAGGCATCGCCCTCTTGATGGTTCGAAGGGTGTTCCTCCGTATGCCCAACCGGCCGCTTTGGACACGCCCATTAATCAATAGTGGTAGCGTGAATGAATGTTTCGGGGTCCGCTCGCGGCCAGACGGTATGGAATGCCGCCAGATTTATGCATTGCATTATCGTTGTTAGACCACCCCAGAACCAAGGGGACACATTCTTCTACCATGACGGACTGCCAACCGGGGTCTCTCCGGTCCTTTATGAACTAAACATCTACTGCTATCTTGGAAACTACTTCATTCCTAGACAGAAAAGAAGGCAAATGCATCTTCTGCGTTGAGGATATAATGAAATGCCACTCTGTGGCACAGATGTTCGAAATCAACAACACGTCCATCGAGAAATCTACAAGGTATCATAACAGCACAGTGCGGCCACTATCAGTCCTCTCTGGACTCATCCTGATTCGTTGTGTAGAATGGTCCCATAGCCTCCAGCTGTCTCCCTAACGATTACTAACTTGCCCTAATTCCCATCCTTTGCCGCACCCAACCACTCCTCCCAAAGGTATACCATGAGCCTTGAGGTACACAAGAAAGAATTTTCCAGGCAGTGTGGCTTTTACGCGCAAAGCTATTCGTAGAAATATCGTCACATCTGGATTTTGTTTAGTAATTATAGCCATGATGTCAAAGGCAATGATACGAGTTTGATTTGAAGATGTCAGTGAGCCAGACACATCACGTGATCAATGCACCCTGGCTGCTTAGTCGGTTCCGAGGCTCTCCATCCACGAAATTTCCATCCCGATGAGTCGGAATCATCGCAGCCAGCATTAACCGCCACACCATCATTCCTTCATACAGGTCTACGGCCATGTTGAGACCTCGCACCATTCGACCGCTGTCGCGATCAATACGCAACACTACTCAACGAGCAGCAGCATGTCAAAGCCGTAGGGGACTGGCAACAACGGTTGCAGAGGAACAGGTAGACCTCACAGATTGAACTCGTTTATTAGCACAAGGCTGATGGAATACTTGCCAGGACCCTGTTGATCTGGATCAACTCACCACCCTTCCCAATGGCATCCGTGTCGCGACCGAGGCTCTCCCTGGCCCTTTCTCCGGTGTGGGAGTCTACGTGGATGCTGGTTCCAGATTCGAGAACGATGCGCTGCGCGGAGTGAGCCATATCATAGATCGACTCGCCTTCAAATCGACGAAATCAACAAGTGGAGACCAAATGATAGAAAAGATGGAATCGTTAGGTGGAAACATCCAGTGCGCTTCGTCGCGGGAGTCTTTGATGTACCAGTCTGCATCCTTCAACTCCGCCGTCCCTACCACGATTGGAATCCTCGCAGAGACCATCCGCGACCCGCTCATCACCGAAGACGAAGTACAGCAGCAGCTCGAGACTGCCGATTACGAGATTGGAGAGATATGGTCGAAACCAGAGCTCATTCTCCCTGAATTGGTCCATATGGCTGCGTATAAAGATAACACTCTGGGACATCCGCTGCTCTGCCCGAAGGAGCGTCTACCCTTTATCAACCGGCAGGTGGTGGAGGCCTACCGCAAGGAGTTCTACAAGCCGGAGAGAATGGTCGTTGCTTTCGCAGGTGTGAATCACAATGAGGCAGTCCGGTTAACACAGGAATACTTTGGTGATATGCAGAAGGGCACCGGCCCTGCTCTCGTGAGCCCCAGTCAGGACAGCACCATCTCCAGCAGCGCGCCCTACGAACATACATTCACAGCTTCCCACCCTACCCCCATGGGCGCACCCCCTCAGAGCTCGAAATTGCTTTCTAAGATCCCCTTCTTTAAGAATCTCTCCACTTCCGCGACATCCCAAGCTTCAGTGCAGACCTCCCTCGATCTCAACTTCCCACCAATCGATACTTCCACACCATCCCACTATACCGGCGGCTTCCTCACGCTTCCTCCGATCCCACCGCCGGCCAACCCCGCTCTGCCTCGCCTCTCGCACATTCATCTCGCCTTCGAAGCCCTCCCCATCAACTCTCCCGACATCTACGCCCTCGCCACGCTACAAACCCTTCTCGGAGGTGGAGGATCCTTCTCTGCCGGAGGTCCCGGAAAGGGCATGTACTCGAGGCTGTACACCAACGTACTTAACCAGCATGGCTGGGTCGAGTCCTGCATTGCCTTCAACCACTCTTACACGGACTCGGGATTGTTTGGCATCGCAGCGTCATGCGCGCCAGCACTGGTGGCCCAGATGTTGGAGGTCATGTGCCGCGAGCTAGTCTCTCTCTCCGACGAGACGGGATACGCAGCACTCAAGGAGGGCGAGGTCCAGCGGGCGAAGAACCAGCTCCGCTCCTCATTGCTCATGAACCTGGAGTCACGCATGGTGGAGTTGGAGGATCTCGGCAGGCAGGTACAAGTCCACGGACGCAAGGTCGGCGTCAAGGAGATGTGCAAGAAGATCGAAGCTGTCACGGTCAAGGACCTACGTCGGGTCGCCAGGGAGGTGTTCGGTGGGCAAGTGCAGAACCTTGGGGGTGGAAGTGGAGCGCCAACAGTGGTGCTTCAGGAGGGTGAGCAGGAGGGATTGAACAGGAAGGACTTCCAATGGGACGACATCCAGGCTCGGATTGCTAGGTGGCAATTGGGACGACGATAGATCGACGCAAGGGACAGCAAACATCATGTATGAACCTTTTGTACAATACGAATAGAAGCATTATCATGGCAATATAAAAATGAATGTAAAGTACTTAGCACAACCACTACTACTATTGAATACTCTTTGTGAGTTAGCCATGTCAATCATGTTAGACTAATGAAGCACACCCATCACGTGTTTTACCTGATGATACCTACAACGTCCACGATTGCAGTGCCGTGTGAAGGTCTAGGCAATTCTTCTTCAACTATGACATGGCACAGTGTGGGAGGTGTTGATAACAAGCATGTATGGATTATCGGGGGTGGGAAGACAAGCCTTTGCCTATGGCGTATCTTCGCAAGGGAAACCAAGACAAGCAACGGGTCAACTGGCGCCATAGGCACCCTTACTCTTCCTCTCACTAACTCGTAACTCTTGACAGATGACAGTGGCTACTATCGTGATGACCCAATCTTGTAGAGAGGATCGCCCGCTAAGAATAGCCCTGTTGGCTTCAGCTTCTTTTTTGCTTCTTTTCTTCTTTTCTGCCTTCTTCCGCGTACGACTAAGGGACTAGGGACGGTAAACAGAGGGGCATGAATTGGACTGGATTAGCATCATTGACGTCACTGATGCCAACCGGGCAGTTCGGATAATCCGCCCTACCGCCCACAACTGCCCACAACTGCCCACAACTGCCCACAACGGGTTACTCGTCAATTACTCATCCACCCAACTCGACCAAGCTGAACCAACTACGAGTACAAGACTGCCCCCTCCCTCACGGACACAAAACGATGATAAAGAACTGACTGACCCTCCACAGCCTCTTCAGAGTCTTCACCGGCTTGGCCTTGTAAGCTGTCAAATTCTACACCCCTGTCACTGAGTCCCTATCGACTTCGATTCCTTTTCCTTTTCCGTACTGGGCGTTTCTGAGTGATAGATCCGAGTTACTGTCTGGTCCCTTAAGCGCACCCGCAAAATTGTGGCGACTTTAACTGGAACTCGTACACAAATTGACATTGACATCATGCCTCCAGCATGGACCCGTTGTCGTTCTTATTATTATGTTCCAAAGAGCGCAGTATTTGTGATCTGTAAATGGCAAGAACAGTTTATCTTGTCCAGACATCCATCCATCAATTGATCCATCCCATCGCCATCATCATCCGCATCCTCCATTAAGCAGCAAATTGAATCCGACACTTCGAAGCCTCCACTACTAATTTTCGTTTATTGTTATCATCTATTATTGTTTTTCATCTTCTCTTTCTATTCTCGATTGCCGTCCACACAAAATAAAGAGGTAGGGGAAAGGACCCTTAACCTTGAACCGGCCAGAGTGGAAGAGTCTAGATGTGTCTGGTTGCTCCAGTTCCGAGCCCCTACACCCTGCATCCGCCTACGCCTACGCCTACGCCTACACCAACACCACCTACACCTATGCCTACTACTACCACTACCACCACCACTACTACTATCCCCACTCCTACTTCTACTACTCTTACTGCTAATTCTCAAACTCCAATTCCTTCGGGTTATCCGACTCCAACCTCTCAATTGCCAACAATTGATGCCCGCCGATCATCCACGACAACAATCACTAACACAACCACCACTCATACAACAACTACCACCACTACCACCACTACAACTGATGCCATAGCTCATGAGATAACCCCCTCTCTCACAACTACTGCCGCCACTACTGCTGCTGCTGCTAGCGGAACTCTCCCGTCAAGTCACTCTCCCGCACACGCCCGCGCCCACGCCACACTCAATCTTCTTCGACATTGCTTGCACTGTCCAACCCCAAGGTCAATCAATCCTCCAAATGTCGTGCCCACTCCTGTTCCACCTCCACCATCTATAGCTGCTGCATATTCAAGCCAGCCGGACCGTACCGGGTCAACAATGCCTACTGATGGAAAACGTACCTCCTTCTTCCCAAAAGCCGATGCTGCCATACTACAGTCCAAATACGATCCGCCATCGGTCCGTCCCAAGGTGGTTGGCCCCGTCTTCGATGTTGATCATGCCAACCAACCCCTCCAGCCATGGAACCAGGAGTTGACAGAAGCCGTATATCCTCTCAACCACGATGAGTCCGATGAAGCACCAATGCCGAGCAAGCCGGACTCACAATTCCAATGTCCAGCCGTGGGGGACACTTATCTGTATCCTGTCCTAACCCAAAATGAGAGACTCCGACTGACCATGCTATGGTACTACACTCGCGGAAGCCTTGAGGACGTCGAACTGCAATCACGACTCCAGGAGAAGGCTCACCTCGCATCCGAGACCATAGGATGGGAATTCGTCGTCATTGGCCTGTTGGACCACAATACTTACACACGTCTGGTCACGGTCGGTGTTCCACTGGCTGTGCTTCCTCGTCGCGAGACCATGTGCGCCCATACAATTAATCAACCACACGATGTAGGCCCCCTTTCCTTTTCAAATTCTCCAAGGTCGTCTTGCTAAAACCCCTAGACTCCGTTCATGCTACCTGATATGTCCAAGGACTGGCGATTCCAGAATGCGCCACACGTCGCGGAAGGAGGACTTCGATCCTATGCTGGCGTGCCTTTGCGTCTGGAGACGGAATTCGGCCACTCTGTCACCCTAGGATCACTCTGCGTAACCGCAAACTCCGTGCAAAAGCCACTGACCAGATCGCAGCAACGGTCCCTCGTACGCCTGGCCGACTGGGTGGTCGCCGATCTTGTCCATAGCGCCAGAGCCAGGCGGCAACAGGAACGGCGCCGGATGCTCGAGCTCATCGGCTCGGTCAAGCTACTGGAGAACGATGATGGGTTCCGCTTCGAAGGGGATGTGTTGGATATTGTGAAAACGATTTACCCGCAAGCCACTATCAACATCCAAGCGTCGGCGCGGCACCAGATCGTACTCGAAGGACGCGATCCCATCAGCGTGAATGAGCTCGAGAATGGGTTGTGGGAAGATTGCGAGTACTTTGACTACATCATCGAAAAGTACAACCATCGAGATATACAGCTTAGAAGAGTAGTCCGAGTCATTGCTGCCGAAGGAGGTGTCGCTCCATTGCCGACGTACCTGGTCGTTGCGTCGAAAGACCCTCGTCTCGTGTTCGACGATGTTGATACCTGGTTCGTCCAGACATGCGCTTCGATGTTGTCGCAGATGTGGCAGAGTCGACTTCTGAAGGAAGCCGTGAAAGCGAAAGAGAGCTTCCTGCGCGGGATCACGCATCAGCTCCGCACGCCGATTCACGGCATCTTGGGCTCAGTCGAGCTCCTGGCTGAGGAGATGAGGTCGCGCAACTTCTGGTCGGATTATATCGTGGCTTCGTCTTTGCCAGCATCCGCCACAGAACCGTTCTCCAAAGATCTGTCCACCAAGACCCATCCTCTTACATACCTTGACACCATCAAAGCTTCTGGTCGGGAACTTATATCTACCATCAACAGTATGCTCAAGTTGAACAGGTGGACAGAGATAGCGCAAGCTGGCAGGGTCGACACGCTGCGTCGTTTCACGGAGCTCGAGTCGATCTTGATTCACGAACTAATGCAGACGATGTCGGACGAGGTTCTTACGAGGTCCTCGTTGATATTCAACTACATTCTCCCATCGAATTGCGACAGCCTGACAATCGACATGTGCCTCATGAAGGACTGCATTCTAGCCCTTGTGATTAATGCGCTCCAGGCAACACCACCGAAAGGTGTTGTTTCCGTCACTGTATCTGTACCAGCGGACCACTCGGTTTTCACGGTCGACGTGAGGGATACTGGAATGGGAATTCACCCAGATGATCATTCGCGAATCTTTGATGCCTACGAGAAGGTGGATATGCACACCACCGGAGCCGGACTCGGCCTGACGCTGGGCTCTAAGCTCGCGAGTCTGCTGAACGGCTCGATATCCTTGGTCTCGTCCGCTCCGCAGCAGGGCTCCCATTTCAGGGCCACATTCTACAACCCAGTCTGTGTCCGCCAAACCCCCAAATCGTCCGAGCCGAAGTTCACAGCCTTGCCGTCTACTTTCCACTGCCTCGAAGCCTGCTCGAACCCCAGGTCACTTTCTTCGCATTTCGCCGATTGCCTCATCACCCAGGGCTTGACATCTTCAGATGATAAAGAAAACTCACTTCTGATCATCGAACATAGCGAGGAAGATCCAGAGCATCTGGACACTCTCGTATCGCGAGTGCCCCCTTCACAGGTCGCCATCTGCCTGGTGCCCTCGACGAGAAGCAACATCCACCTAAACACCGACCACCAGGAGCAGGTCCAGTTCCGAAACAACATCATCTACTCCACCTCCCCCTTCACCTACTCAACCCTCAAAGCCGCCCTCCAGCGCGCCGACACCATCCTCTCCGACATCAAACTCACCGCCTCGCAACCACCCGCAGCAGCAACTCACGACAACCCCCTCAAAGACATCCCCCTCCGCATAACCCCGCCAGTCACCCTCCCCAAAAACCCACCACCCCGCCTCCTCCGCCAGAAAACCGCCTCCCCCCCGACAGCAACAACAACAACAACAACATCAGCCACCGACCGCATAACCGCCCTCCTAGTCGACGACAACCCGACCAACCTCCGCATCATGCAAATGTACTGCAAGAAACGCCAGATCCCGTACCTCTGCGCCACCGACGGCCACCAAGCCGTCTCAATCTTCAAAACCCACCTCCTCCCCGCCTCCACCTCCCCTCCCTCGCCCTCCAAGGAAACCCCAACCCCTACCCCTACCCCTACCCCCACAGCCATCAACCTCATCCTCATGGACCTCCAAATGCCAGTCCTCGACGGCATATCCGCCACGCGGGCTATCCGCGACTTGGAGCTCCAACACAAGGGGCCTTCCACCCCTGAAAACAACAGGAGCGTGTTGTTCATCATCACGGGCCAGGACTCCAAGGATGATAGGAAAGGTGCTGAGGACGCGGGCGCGGACGCGTTTTTCGTCAAGCCGGTCGGGCCTAGGGAGCTGGATAGGGGGATTGGGGATTGGTTTCCGGGTTGGAGTGGGGGGAGTTGATGAGATGTGTGAGGGAGGGAGGATGGGGTGTGTATGATACATAGGGAGATGGAGGGGATATATGAAGGGAGCAGATAGGGATCACGATCTTTGAGTTATATAACGGGCTCGAACACGTCTTTGAATGTATTAGGGCTAGGTTTTTAGGGTTTAGGTACAGATGGACGAATGAATGGAAATATATAAGGATACCTAATTTTTGCACTCTGCTTTGATTACAAGTTGTTAGTTGTTGTCAGTTCTCACTCGTCGTTAATTCCCAGTCGTCTTTAGGTTTCAGTCATTAGCAAGGTCTAGCTACCAGTTGTCAGGTATCACTCCCTACTTGTTAGACACTACTTGTCAGATATTACTACAGTTGGTCTTCAACAACTACCTGGTTATTGCTAGTTGTCATTCCCAGTCGTCTCCAGTTCTCACTCGTCTCCAGTTCTCACTCGCTATCAATTCTCACTCGCTATCAATTCTCACTCGCTATCAATTCTCACTCGCTATCAATTCTCACTCGCTATCAATTCTCACTCG